>NW_007726221.1:221832-250209 GCF_000696425.1 Galeopterus variegatus | reverse complement strand
GGCGGGAGCGCTGCCACGCTCCCAAGCAGCGCACTGTAGCAGTGCGCCACTGGGCCGGCCCAATGTAAAATGAATTTTGAAAAAGAAAATTTATTAAACAGAATGCCGTTACTCAAATAAATTAAATTGTTGAATCTGTATCTGTCATAGCAGATATAAAAATATTTTAAATTGGGGAGCCCAGAATATAATTAGAACTAATACTGTGGCAGATAATATTTCGGACGTATGTATGTTTCAATAACTTGTCTTTTGCCTTTTTTTGGTTTATAGTTTAATTTTTTCTCTGGGATTGCCATTGTTTCTTTGGAGTTATTAGCTTCATTAAAAAAAAAAATTCTCAAATGGCAAGCCATTGTGTTTACACCCTTGCAAGTATCTCATAAAAACATTTTTAAACGTTTTTGATAGGCAAAAACACTGGTGTTTTCATTCAGAATGCCACAGCTCAGGGTCATATTGTCGAAGCAGCATATTAATTTTCAAAAAAAGTCAGCATAAATACCTTACACTAAAGATATTTATGTACAATGAAAAGTGTTTTAAGCTGATAGGCTCAAAGCACACAGTCAAGCATTCATACACACATATGTGAATACAGACATGTAAAGGAATCTATGTTAAACATGAGAAGAATGTAAATAGCTTAGAATTAAAGTATACTTCTGTTGCCTTTATGTTTAAAATTAACATTTTAAAAGTAGTTGCACTGAAATTGTACAGAAAATTTTGCCAAGAGGTGCCTGTTGATTTAGTGGCATTTCACCCATTGTTTCAAGGGGATTAAGAGTGAATCTCTTTGACAATGGTATTGTTTTGGTGGGGGAGTGGGGAAATAGGTTACAAAATGGTGCATGGAGAATGGCCCCATTTCAGAAAGGATCATTTTCTTTTTCTTTTTTTTTTTAAATTTTATTATTTGGTGTCTTTATTCAATCAAGTTTTATGTTCCCTGTTTTTCATTTTTAAGGTGGTTGAGTGCCACACTCTATTTACCTATTAAAAAGCAAAAACTCAACAGAGTAGCTTTGATGGCCCATGGTGGTTTTGTCCACGGGTCAGTGGTTCTTGATAGAAAAAGAGAAGGTGGAGGGTTCTCCTTGGCCATGGGACTGCCACCTGAATCAGAAAATAAGGGGTTTTAGCACACCTGTAGTGCAATTTCCAGAGCCCCTGGGCTGGGCTGAATGCCCACGGCCGGTGGAGACAGAGGCTGTGGCAAGGCTCAGAACAAAGGCCTGCAGGCACTCAGAGGTCCCAGCTATGCCCTCCGTGCAGGGCTCCCCACTGCAGCTCCCTAGCAAGTGACTCCTAGGCTCTGCTGAGTCCTGGCTCCTGGCTGGCTTAGCCCCAAGGGGCAGTGGTAGCGAGAGCCCAGATAGGCCAGTATTAGTCCCTCTTAGTCCCATCTGGGATGGTGTGGGTGAGTACAGAGCTCAGAAAATACCTCCACCAGGGAGCCTGCCTGGACTGATTCTGCTCACTCTGACCACAGCACTCTTGTCTTTTCAGGCCTGTGCTTTCAGTTTATTTCTATTTATTTATTTTATTGAATCATAGTTGATTATACATATTTTTGGGATTAAATGTTGACATATGTTGATCAAATCAATACTACTAGTATGTATATTGTTACAAATTGTGCTTATTCTTTATGCCCCTTGTCCAATCTCTCCTTATCTCCCTCTCTCTCCCTGCTCCCACCACTGATAACCCTAGTTCTCTTCTCTCCATCTGAAAGAGTAATAATGGTTACTCTGTTGATTTGTTGCCTAGATGATCTGTCCGATGCTGAGAGGTGTGTGTGTTCAAGTCCCCTAATATTTTCATAGAGCTGATGCTTCATCTGTCACTCTGGAATGGGCTTTATGGAGAGAGACATCCTCTTCTTTGATCTCTGCTAGTGACTCTCCTTGTATTGATGCACTACAGTGTCTGGTGGACCATCTGTGTGGTGGTTATGACATCTAGCCACTTTCGTGGCAGCTGTGGTTACCGTGGTGGCTGTGGTGGGCCACCCACATGTATGTGATGTTTTTGGCATGCTCCTTGGTGCTGGTGGTGGGCATTGTTGGGGGGGGGTCCAGTCCCTGGCTCCATACCCTGAGCCCCTGGCAGGGCCCTGAGGCACTGGTGGTTTGCCTGGTTGTGGGTTGGGGGGAGGGTCTGGTCCCCAGCTTGATGCCCTGGGCCCCCAGGTGGGACCCCAATGTGCTGGCAGTGTGCCTGGTTGTGGGTGGGGGGAGGGGTTCTCATCCCTGGTTTGTTGTCCTGGGCCCTGGGAGTGCCCCCAAGGCGCTGATGGTGTGCCTGAGTGTGGGCAGGGGGATCTGGTCCCCTACTCCATACCCGGGGTTCCCGGGTGTGGCCCCAAGCAGAAAGGATCATTTTCTATACTTCATCATAATTCTCAAGAGTTCTGCAACTTGAAACAAATATCCCATTTTAAAATTGCCTTTATAAGTTTATGATTGAAGTATCTTGTTCTTTCAAAAGATGCTTGCTTTCTTTTATTTTCCCATTGTTCCCACTAATTGAATAACTTAATTTCTTGGTTATTATTACTCCCTCAGCACTATTTCACTGAAGTTTTAGGAAGTTAAATGTTCTGTTCCCATAAAGACCAAAAATATTCACATACTCTTGAAGCAGTTGTTAGAAAAGTTGCACTGACATGTCCTGACCACGAGGGGACAGCCGATAGCCAGATTATTTATTCTCTTCCAATTAATTCAGACTCCTATTGGCACAGTACTACCTTTGCCTTTTAGCTTTTGAAGGGGCAAAGGGGTGTTCTCCTTGCAGCCACCTGCTGGCAGAGCGCTTGGCTCTCTGCCTTCATGCCTCATCTCATACCTGCGCTCCTGGTCTCCTGTTCTCTGGCTGCTTTTCTCAGTTTCTTGAGCAATCCAGGCTCTCACCTGCCATTAGGTGTTTGTGCATTCTGTTCCCTCTGCCTAGAATACTTTCCCCTTCATCTTCAACTAGTTATTTCTCCTTCCCAATCGTCTCTTCCTTAGGGAAGCCTTCCCCAATCTCCCAGAATAGGCAAATTCATTTCATGCCCTCCTAACGACACCCTTTATTTGTGTGATCACTGTTAATGAGTCTTCCTTTTTCAACTGCATGCTCTCTAAGGATAGAACCCTTTCTGTTTTTGCTCACCACTGTATTCTCTGGCATTTAGTGAGTTTTTAATAATTATTTGTTGAATGAATGAATACATGCATTATTTTGATGAATTTTATTCATTTCCAGAGATCAGTAAAATGCAAACTCTTTCTCCAACCTTGTTGCAGTTTGCTCAGGGGCTAGGGTATTACACACTGGGTGTACACACTCCCACAGCCAAACTCACAAGAAATATATGGGCTGCTATAGGATGGTTTACAGTGAGAGCTGTGACTATCAGCAGCTTCTTTGGTGACCGTGAATGTTAGAGGTGAGTCTCAAGGCCAGATGCATCTTTTGCCACTGCAGGGCTGCACTTATGGGGTTTAGATGCTGTGCTTAATGAGCCAGGCCATGTATCAGATACCTCCTCTGTGTGGTCCTCCAAGACTCATCTTTAGTTCTGGGCTCCTCGTTGGAGCCAGCACCTCACTGTATACTCTGCTGTATCCTGCAGTGACTTTGTGAGGGCTTTACTCTGCTGCTGATGCTGCTGGTGCCTTCCCCTGCTTTTGGACTCAGACAAAGCCCCATGAGGCAGGGCATGGGATCTGATTCTCCAGCAGTCAGTGATGGAGCTCATATTATCCTATACGCACTGGAAGTGCTGGGGAGTTAATTTCTATCAAGGCAAATTTTGACCACTGGTGTCCAGGAGATGGAGGAGAACCAGTAGATAAATGACATTTTTGTCCCTTGCTCAGATGGACTGGGAGGTGCAGAAGTTCAGCCCTGTGAAGTCCGTAACTAATCAGTGGAGCAGCGGTCAGGTCAGTACCGCACCTCCTCCTATTTGCTCTCCCTCCTTCTTTGCTACACACTCCTTGCCCACCTCAGTTTTGCTTCCCTGAAATTATATCCCTAATAAAATGTTCCCACATAACCCTATGCCTCAAGTCCTGTTTTCTGGGGAGCCTGGGTAGGATGGGCCCTTCCCTCTAGCCAGTCCTCGACACAGCTGCAAATGTTCCCACCCAGCATTCCCCTGTGACTGTTGTCCCAGCATTGCACTACACCCTATCAGCCAGGCATTTTTTCTTTAGACAGGGCACAGTGCAATTGATTAGGTTCAATATTTTTTCATTATAACCACAATTCTGTCCTGATTCCCTGAGGCCTCCATCATCCTTTTCCAGATAATTCCTTAAGTTTTGTCATTTCTTCAGGTTGCTGATATCCTTTACAAATGATTTCAAAATTTAGTTTTCACTCTTGCCAAAATTATAAAGCACATAGTTTAAAGAGTCAAGTAATTCTAGAAGGCTTGGAACAGAAACCTACAGTCTGTCACCCTCTTCCATTGACCATTTCCTGGAGGCAGCCACTTTTAATTGATTATTTGCATATTTGTTTTCATCTTTCTAAATAACAAATATGGCTGGATCTTTATCTTTCAGTTTTAGATATTACCTATCTATTTCCTCCAATGGAAGATGAACATTAAGCTCATTTTTACAAACCTTATACTCACCTGTACTGCACACATTCTTATTTCCTGTCCCCTCTCCTCCTAATGTTGTTATAGCATAATTTAGTTTAATATTCAGTGTTTCCTTTATGATGAAAAAAAGGGCTGTCATAGCTCAGAAATGTGGTAAACTATGATTACTTTCCTTTTTCTGCTCAACTTTTGTTTTCTCTGAAATTAATAGTTGTATCTTTTTTCTTTACTTGGTACTATGGTCTGAACAGTTGCGTGCAACCCCCCTCTTGAGCCCCATTCATGTGCTAAAATCCTAACCCCACGGTGATAGTATTAGGAGGGGGTCCTTCAGGAGGTGATTATTAGGTCATGAGAGTGGAAACCTCATGAATGGGATTAGTGCCCTTACAACAGAGACCCCAGAAAGACCCCTTGCCCCTTACACCATGTGAAGACACAGCAAGAAGGTGCTGTCTGTGGGCCCTCAGCAGACACTGAGCCTGTTGGTGCCTTGATCTTGGACTTCCCAGCCTCCAAACTGTGAGAAATAATAACCTGTTGTTGATAAGCTACACAGTTTATGGTGTTTTGTTATAGTAGCTCAAACAGACTAAGATATTTGGCTTTCTCTGTTTTTCTCACTGGGCTGTGTATATCTCCTCCCCTTACATGCAAACATGCCAGGTGTTCTTCAGCATTGATCCCTGATGAAGCGGCATCTCCTGGAGCCTTCCCACCTGCTCAGTGTGGCTGGGCTCAGTGCCTGCCGCACTGCCGAGCTGGGTGCTGGTCATCCCTCACCATGCCAGCCTTTCCTAAACCATCTTCCATGGTTTGATAATATTATTGGCCCCATGGGTGGGTCCAACTTTCCCTGTAGATCTGAAGGCACTGAAAGGTGAGGGGAGTGAGGCATACAGAGAAAAGGCGTCATCTTCAAGGTTATTTGATTGTTATTTCAGGGTCTTCAAGTAAGGCAAGAGCAGCCTCATGAGACAAGGGCAAAGGATGCTCATGGAATCCTTCCATAGATCCCCATTTTAATTCTTGGAACATTTCCTCATCAGTGCCCTACATTTCACATAAGGGATCTGATAATGTTTATTTAATGAATTTTACAATTTGACAACCTATGGGATTCAGAGTCTGACTTTTGGCAGCCTCTATCCTGTGGCTGCACAAGAAAAAGTTTCTTTTAGCCCATCGTAGAAAGTGACTTGTTCCTTGAACGTGCCTTGAACCAAGAGTTTAGAATTGAGCTGCTGTTCTTCTTCATCAAGTTGTCTAAGGCAGTTAGAATAACCAACCTACCCCACAGTCCTTCAGTTCCTCATGCCTTCCCTAGAGTCCAGGGCAGGGCTATTCCATCCCTCCCCAAGCCTTGCCTTTATCCCAGGGGGGGCCCTGTTTTGACAACCTGCCTTGGGCTGCTGGAGCATGATACTTTAACACCTCATGGATCCTCACTGCCTTAAGGCTCAACCAGATGGGACAGACATTCAGATCCTCATCTCCTGTCATTTGCAATCACTTCTGGTACCAATATCTAGATGAGACAGGATTCTTAGTTGCAACAAATCAGAATGCACGTTGACTAGTTTAAGCACAAAATGAATGTAGATGCCTAGAGAATGAATCTAGAAGGTTCCATAGCTAAGAGAAACAGCCTGATTACATTGCTGAAGAGATCTAGAGGTTTTTGCTTTTGCCACAGGGCACACATCCCAATGTAGATGCCTAGAGAATGAATCTAGAAGGTTCCATAGCTAAGAGAAACAGCCTGATTACACTGCTGAAGAGATCTAGAGGTTTTTGCTTTTGCCACAGGGCACACATCCCGTGGCTCACACTGCCAGTGCTGGGTAAGTGGTGCTACCTCAAGGGCCTCTGTCACTGCTGACTCTGAAGCCTCTGCAGTGCTCCTCCTTGGCCCCTCCTTCTCTGTCACTCACTTCCAAATCAGAGCCTTGTGTAGCTGTCTTTCACTTGCAGTGACTGTGTCCTACAGCTGCAAAGGAGGGTGAAAAAAGCGAGTTTCTGGCCTCTAATTTACTGGGGCAACAATCTAAGATGGGGAGTTCAATGTATATCAAGAGTAATTGCAAGCTCCCATGTTCATTGCAGCTCTGTTTACAATAGCCAAGATATGGAACCAGCGTAAAGGTCCAGCAATGGACGATTGGAAAAGGAAAATGTGGAATACTACTCGGCCATAAAAAAGAATGATTTTTCTCTCATTCTCAACAACATGGATGAGCTTGGAGAAACTTCTGTTGAGTGAAATAAGCAAAGCACAGAGGGATAAATACCACATGTGCTCACTCATAAGTGGGAGCTAAGAGAGAAAGAAGGAAGGAAAGAAAGACCACAGTGGTGCATTGGACTTGCAGAGGGAGAGAGCATACTTAGGGATACAAAGTAGAGTCTGGGAAAGGGGGATGGGGAGGGAGGTCAGGGATAATTGTGTGGGGGACACGGGATATAATCACAATTTGTGGTAATGGGCATGCTACCAGTATGGATCTGGCCATCACATCTTGGGCATGAGTGGTGACAATCAGCTTTGTACCCCATGAATATTCATAACCAATAAAAAATAAAATAAAAACAAAATAAAATAAAATAATAAAATGACAAAAAAAGTAATTGCAAGATGCAGGGGAGCTGAAAATAATAACAAATCTCCCCTATAAAGTATGAATGTTAAGTCATAATGTAGATTCCAAAAATCAATTGTGTAATTATAACATGGAGATTAGAAACTACTTATTGGGGCCGGCCCGGTGGCGCACTGCTACAGTACGCTGCTTGGGAGCACAGCGGCGCTCCCGCCGAGGGTTCAGATCCCACATACAGACCGGCCGCTCACTGGCTGAGCGAGGTGCGGGCGCAACACCGAGGGTTGCGATCCTGTTGCCGGTCCCGGTCCGGTACGGGCGTGACACTGAGGGTTGCGATCCATTGCCGGTCACGAAAAAAGACAAAAAGGAAAAAAAAAAAAAGAAACTACTTAAATGCGCACTAAGAGTGGAATGAATAAATAAAATCTGGTAAAATCATGTAATATAATACTACATAATTGTTTCTAAAATGAACAAACTATATATATCACCAGTGGGGCAAGGTAGTGCTTAATGAAAAAGTCTTGAAAACAAAATGTTTAGCAAAATCAGCAAGTATAATGCATACAACATGATAGCATTTATGTAAATTAAAAACATAAAACATTACTCTATGTTGTCCATATATGTTTGTATATGTTCATTGTTTGTATTTTCACTTATGCTCATTGTTCTATATGTCTGTGAAAGTATGAAAAAGGACTGGGAAGATGCATTCTGAATTCATGGTAGTGGTTCCCTCACAGGAGAAGGGGAGAAGAATAAGACTAGGGATTAGGGACAAAGGGTCTTCACCTTCATCAAGAATATTTTATTTTTATATTAAAAACAGTTGGAGTGCTAGAGCAGTTGGATTTTCATAGGCCAAAAAAATGAACGTTGGTTAAAAAAACAAGACACCACTAACCATCTGTTAGATTGGCTAAAATCCAGAACAATGACACCACCAAATGCTGGTGAGGATGTGGAGCAACAGGAACTCTCATTCATTGCTGGTGGGGGTACAAAATGGTACAGCCACTTTGGAAGACCGTTCGGCAATTTCCTACAAAACTAAACATACTTTTACTATACGAGTGTGAGCCAGCAATTGCACTCATCGGTATTTACCCAAATGAGTTGAGAACTTACGTCTACACAAAAGCCTGCTCACAGAGATTTATAGCAGCTTATTCATAATTGCTAAAACATGTAAGCAACCAAGATGTCCTTCAGCAGGTGAATGAATAAACAAACTGTGGCACATCCACAATGAAATATGACTCAGCACTAAAAAGATATGAGCTATGAAGCCATGAAAAGACATGGAGGAAATGTAAATTCATGTTACTAATGAATTACATGTTACAATATGAAAAGGCTACATACTGTAGAGTTCTGACTATATGAATTCTGGAAAAGACAAAATCATAGTGACAATGAAAAGATCAGTGGATGCCCAGGGTTAGGGGAGGGGGAGGGATGAATAGGCAGAGCACAGGAGGTTTTTAGGGCTCTGAAATTATTCTGCATGGTACTCTAATGGAGGGTACATTTGTCCAAACTCATAGAATGTACAATACCAAGAGTAAACCTCAGTGTAATCCATGGACTTTGGGTGAAAATAGTGTGTCAATGTAGGTTCATCAATTGTAACAAATGTGCCACTCTGGTGGGAGATGTTTATAGTGGGGGAGGCTGAGTGTGTGGAGGGGTCCTACGGAGATTCTACTTTATGCTCAATTTTGCTGTGAGCATAAAACAGCTCTAAAAAATAAAGTATATTAGCGAGAAATTGGTAAAAGGCCACCAAAAATGATTACATTGCATAATGATAAATATAGTAATTATCCTGAAAAATAAATAATAAATTTCTTGTTAAAGTAATAGTAATTTTTAAAATAAAATAAAAAGTAAAAAGCCAGCAAACAAAAAACTTGACCTAAACCCCACACCTTAAACAAAAATTAACTAAAAATGGATCATAGACTTAAATATAAAATGTAAAATTATAAAACTTTTAGAAAAGAACATCGGAAAAAATCTCCATGACCTTGGGTTAGGTGAAGTATTCCTAGACATGACACCAAAAATGTGATCCATCAAAGAAATAACTGATAAATTGATAAATGAAAATACAAGTTACAGATCAGGAGAAAATATTTTCAAACCACATATTCCAATCAAGGACTAGTATCTAGAATATGAGGGTACCTCAAAAGTTCATGAAAAAAATTAAAAGATAACATGAATCCTTCCATGAACTTTTTGAGGACCCCTTGTGTATAAAGAGATCTCAGAATTCTACAGGAAGAAATCAAAGAATCCAATTAGAAAATGGGCAAAAGTTATAGAGAGACATTTCACCAAAGAGGATATGTGGATAATAAGTGAGCACATGAAAAGATGTTTGGGTCCAGACTTCCAGTCAAGATAGCAGAATAGATGGTCCCCAGCGTCACTCTCTCTTACAAATCAACCAATTTACAACTATAAAAAAGTGACAACATCCAAGGTAGGGCCACTAGAGCTCAGGGGAAGAGGAAGAGAGACCTACACAGTGCATGAAGGTGGGAGAAGCCACGATGAGAGAAAGGAAGAACTGCTCCAACTGTTTCAAATCTCAGCTGCTTCCAGGCTGGAGCTGCTGAGCGCATGGAGCAGGAGTTGGCAAAAGCCGCTGCTGTACCCTTCAAATGAAGTTGCTTGGAGGTGGCAGGGGAGAAGAGGGCCTTGGTGGCCCCCAGGCCAGCAAGACCACTAATAGGGTTCTCATGGACGCACTTAGGAGCAAAGAGCCACAACAACTGAAAAAAAGAAGCCCTCAGAGGCCAGTGAGTTATCGCAAAGGACCAGAGCATGGCCTGTCTCATGACAAGTGTTTGGAGCATGGCTGGTGGGGGAGACCAGCCCACCAGGGGAACACTGGGGCACAGCAAGGACAACTGATCTGCCTCCCAGTCAGCACAGGACCACCCAGAGGAGACTGGTCAGGAATATAGAATTGCATGGGGTGCAGTTTGATGAAAATACTCAGGCCTAGACCAGAGTGTCTACACAACCCATGTGCACCAGATTTCACTAGACCTGTAAGTACCTACAAAGTCAACCATTAAAACCTGAGCTGCACAAAAAGCCTTTTCCAGGGAATCAGCAGCAAAGCAGCAATTTAGCTGTACCACAGAGTTCAAGTGCTGGTCCCCACAAGAAGTTCCCCCATTTTAGAAGTAAGCAAAGGACAACAAATTAGTTCCAGTGCAGAGTTTGAGTGGTGAGAACAGCAAATAATCCAACACAGAACTGAAAGAAAAAACAGAGTGCCCACAACCAGAGACAAAGTTTGATATTAACTAGTAAAGGTCTCATTTCACCAAAGAGCACCTATAACACCTAGAAAGACTGGAAGTCCCTGGGCTACCAAGCCAGAAAGGGGGGAGGGCCGGGGGCCTCAGCCATGCTCCCTGACACCTGCAACCAGTCCCGAGGGTGGGGGCCGAGGACTTCGACCACGTCCCCCTGACATGCGCAACCAGTCCAGTGATGACCACTGAGCCAACGCAGGAAGTGCCCCGGGTTCCCAAACTGGGCTGGTGGGGGGCAAGGGCTTTTGCCACATCCACCTGACATCTGCACCCAGCCCAGCAACAACCAAGCCACCACTGGAAGGCCCCCAGTCTCCTGTGTGGGAATGAGGGGGGTGCCACAGGCCTCAGTCCTACCCCTCCTCCTTCCTGCTTTTTCCATCCCATTTCCTTCCTCTTTTCCCCTCTCCCCCTCCCTCCCAACTGCTCTGCAACAACATCATAGAATGTAAAAAAATGCTGTTAATAAAAAAAAGGAAAAGATGTTTGACATCATTAGCCACTAGGTAAACGCAAACTAAAGTCAACAACAAGATATTTCACCTATTAGAGAGCTAAAAAAAAGGGGGGGGGGTAATGATACCAAATAGTGATGAGGATATAAACTGGGTCTTTCATACATTGCTAGTAGTAATGCAAAATGTTACAGCCACTGGAAAATAATTTAGCAGTTTCTTATGGAACTAAATAAATACTTATCACACAGCTCAGCAATCATACTTATAGCTTTTATCACAGAGAAATGAAAATGTATACCATAAAATCCTGAATATGAATACTAATAATGTAGCATTATGTGTAGTGACCCCAAACTAGAAACAACCCAATAGCCTTCAGCAGGTGAATGGTCAAACCAACGGTGGTACATCTACTGCATGGAACACTGCAGAAACCAGAAGGAACAACAGTTGACACACACAACTGGGAACCTGGATGGATCGCAAAAAATTATACTGAGTGGAAAAGCCAGTCTCAAAAAGTTATACACTATTTTACCACAGTTTTAAAAATTCAAATATTTTTGTTTCTCTGACCCCAGATAAAAGTTACTACCATTGTGGAAACTAGCTACGAAATGTATTTTCTCTGAGAAAATTAATTCAAAGTTTCAACTTGAGATGCCAAGGTTTGCTTTCCCAGCTGTAGCCCTGGCAGTGAAATTGGGAATCTCCATCCTCCCACTCCCTGCAGGGCTGAAGAGGGCTTTCCACACAGGGCCGTTTGTTTTATCTGCCTGCAGAAAAAGAAAAGGAACAATTTCTGTGAATAGAAAATAAATCTGACTAGAATCTACAAAAGGAAAGAAAAAAGGCTGTATACTGTATGATATCATTTATAAAACATTCTCTAAAGGACAGAGTTGTAGAGATGGAGGATAGATTGGGGTAGTCAAGGATGGTAGTCAAGGGTTAGGGATGGTTGGGGGGGTAGATGAGGGGGTACTTTTGCAGTGATTAATCCTAATGGTGGTAGTGGTTCTGGGAGTCTATACTTGTGATCAAGTTGTGTAAAACTACATGTACGCACACATACAAATGAGTGCATGTATATAAAAACTGGTGAGGGGCCGGCCCGGTGGCACACTGGATGGTGTGCCGCTTGGGAAGCGCGGCGAAAAAAAAAAAAAAAAAAAAAAAAAAAAAAAAAAACTGGTGAAATTGTAGATTGTACCAATATCAATTGTCCTTTTTAAAATATTGTATTGTATTATAGTTATGTTAGATATTACCATAGCAGGAAGCTGGCGGAAGGGGACCTGGGACTTCTCTGTAATATTTTTCAACTCCCTGTGAGTCTATAATTATTTCAAAACATTTTTTAAAATCCAACAAAATATTTGAAGTGAACAAAGTGGTGATAGTTTCCCAGGCATTTGTTATAGTTCTGACTGCACTTTACTGAAACATTTCTCAGAATTTTTTAAAAAAGAGAAAGGCATTGGAAGATCTTTTTCTTTATAGAAGCAGATGAAAAAAAAAATACCTAGGAGTTGCTCACAACCTTAATATGAATCAACAGGATAGCAAGGCTGCCAATAAAACATAGTTAAAGATACTAATTTCTGAATTTAGTTCTATAGTGGTAGCTTAAAGACAGGAGAAAAATCTGAAAGGTAAGCTTCATTAACAGGGCGACAGCTGTTTTCTTCTTTGTGTCAGGGATGGTGCAGGATGTGGAAACTGTCATGAAGAATAATTCCAGGAACTGGAGATTTCTTTATTCAGAGAAAAGAAATCTTGTAGGTTATATAGGAGCTCTTTTTTATATACCCTGAGTGCTGTCATGGAGACAAGATAGACATTTATTTTTTAAAAAAAAAAAAAAGGTTGGGGGAGACTTGGGACAGATAAGTGGGAGGGCCGGGGAGACGGAAGGGGTTCCAAGGCTCAGGGAGTGCTGACCAGTGGGGCAAGGAAGTATCGTGAATGCTCCATCGATGGGAATGTTTGAGCAGAGGCTGGAAGAATGCAATTTCAGGGATGCTGAAGAAAAATTCATTCCCACAGTCCTCAATCTCCAGTGTATGTGATAATCCCAAGATTCGAGATATGTATGATATCATTTATAAAACATTCTCTAAAGGACAGAGTTGTAGAGATGGAGGATAGATTGGTGGTAGTCAAGGATGGTAGTCAAGGGTTAGGGATGGTTGGGGGGGTAGATGAGGGGGTACTTTTGCAGTGATTAATCCTAATGGTGGTAGTGGTTCTGGGAGTCTATACTTGTGATCAAGTTGTGTAAAACTACAAGCCAGCCCTTGCTATTATGAAAGCATAGACAAGCCACAATCACACAATATCCAAGTATCTATACTCCAGCCAGTATCATCCAACCAGACATTCTTGAGTTCCCCTTCTCAGGCACAGTCATGATTATATGCAGCTGCATTATTCTCTGTGTCCAACTGGTCTGGAAGTCCTAGGTGAGCTCATTTTCTTTCTAAGGTCCTTTAGGCAAGGTTCTGGGACATGACAGGGTGGCAGCAACAGTGGGGATTGTCTCACTGCTGACCAGGGCTCATCCTTACCAATCACCTGTCCCTCAGGGCCCTGGTGGGTGTGGCCCTCTGCTGTCCACAGTTGCTTCTCTCCTGCTGGCATTATCTCCATGATCTGCCTAAATGAAGGGTTCATCCTCTCAACTGCATCCCCATCTGTACCTCACACATCATCTGCTAACAGGTTTGGACACAGCCTGTGAATATTATAGAGTATTTGATAAGGATTAGAGAGACCTTAGATGGAGAGTCCATGGATGGTCATTTCTCAGAAGAGCTTGGTAAATAGTCTATTTCTGTTGTAGAAGGAAGGAGTTTCTATATATTTTAATAATTAATGTATAGTGTCTTAGAGCCACCTCCTGTCCTGGTGATATAGGGTCCTTTTAGGTAACTATACCATTCACTATACTTAGGTTATGTAACATATGTTGTGAATCCCATGTTTCAAGTCCCCACTCAAAAGAGCTAACCTATCAGGGACCAAAGGAGGGACAGGGAGGTCTAAAGATGAAAACATAACCATGTAAACCACCTCTACCTATCCTTGCATACTTTCTCGTAGATCCCCAGCCACTAGTTGGAGAACTCCACAAAGAAGCAAAGTCATACCACCAGGACACTGGTATTCTAGGATACATACTCATTCCCAGAGACCCAGAGCAACCTGGGCCTGTCTAGATATTATCATATTGTCTCAAGAGGCTTCAAGGAGCACTCAAGAAATTATTTGGCTTCTGTTAGGGTATACTATCTTAGTGTGTTATAAAGACCATACATTTGTCTGAAGTTATGTATCTTTTCAGATTCCACCCTTCTTAGGTATTTCTAGTAAGTCTGGGTTTACAATATTTGCCATGGCTACATTAGCACCATAAAAATCTATCCTAATAATTATTGCTGCTGATATTAAACATTGACAGGTAGGATTCTATTTTATACCCTTATTTCTATCAGCTCTTATGTTCATATAAGTTTCAGCACACAATCACAAGTGTAGCATAAAATAAGTTTTACTACATATACCTACTGCCAATTGCTACATCAAC
Source organism: Galeopterus variegatus (assembly GCF_000696425.1). Taxonomy (NCBI): domain Eukaryota; kingdom Metazoa; phylum Chordata; class Mammalia; order Dermoptera; family Cynocephalidae; genus Galeopterus; species Galeopterus variegatus. The sequence goes on along the minus strand of NW_007726221.1, from coordinate 235,606 downwards.
AGCAGTATCATTAATAAAACCTTTAACTAAAAGGCAGATCCACATAAATGAAGAACCCAGAGGGAGTGGATAACTTTTGTAAATGTTGTGCAGTGCTTTTCATCTTATTGCTTTCAGAAACTTATATAATCAGCTTTTACATGTATAAGTCAGAGTTTAACTGAGTAAATTCTTAATAGAGTACATGAGAATTACTTGAGACTAGAGTTACTAGGTTTTTCCTTTTATTAGATTATTTAAAAATTATGACATATTTTAAGTATATGGAAAAATACAGACTTCCAGTTCTGACTTTCCTGCTGAAATCATCTAAACGTGCAATATGAAATGTTACATTTGTTTTTCTTAAATTATTGATGAAATGGCAAGAAAATAATGCATATCCAGGCCAAGCACTAAGTTAAGGTGGGAACCAGCAGGGGGTGGGGATGGGCGGTAAGCAGAAGGCTGAGGCTGACTTTTGCTTTGGAGACATTGCCAAACCAGGCAAACTTAGCATCAGTTTTCATAGCACCATGGGGAATGGGGACTGGAGACATAGTTCTGGAATCACTCAAGTAGGGGAATTTGAAAGGAGTCTCTCCTTTCCATAAATCTGGGACACCAAAGGGCTATATCATCAGTATAAGGGTGAAACAGAAATAAACTCCTACTACCCCACTCCCAAGGTACACCAAGGAAATCATCAAACTAGAATATTGGAGTTAAATAGAGGAGAAAAATATCCCCCCAGAGAAATCATAACCTCAAGCCTGCTCCAACACCAGTTTTCAGGCTGACTACACACTACCTGGGTGGTCTGAAAAACTTCAAGGCAAGAATGTAGTTTAAAACAGTCCCAGACAATTAATTAATTCTCTCAGGCACTTTGCAGAAGCAAATGAAAATTTCCTCTGGAGGAAACTACCTCAAATTCCCACAGATATGTTCTAAGGAAAATGAGCAGCTTACAATAAAAAAATGATAACACATGAAAGAAAGAAGGTGTCAAGACTGAAAACAACAACAAAATATATAAGCCCTTGGAAATAGTGTACATGTCATAAAATAATTAAGTTTAATATGCTTAAAGAAATAAAAGCTTAAACATGTGTAGGGATGAGGAACTATTAAATGCCTAAGTAGATTAAAAAAGAATCAAATAGAATTTATAGAAATGAAAAATGTAATTGAATTAACAACTCAAACAAATATACATAAACAACTGACATTCGGTGAAAATGTACTAATAACTGCAACTTACTTCAAAATGCATAAAAATAAGACATTAATGAGGGAATGAGAGAGGGAAGGATAGATACATGATAAACCAAATATAATAAAATTTAATTGGTAGGTGTCACTGTGAAGCTCTTTTAACTTTTCTGTATGCTTTTTATAATAGATTTTTAATAATAAAAATGTCACACACACACACACACACACGGATGAGGAAACTAGATACCTGGAAAGTACATGTCTAGACTTCTGATCCAGGAAGACAGATAGAACAATCCCCCTTCCCAACAAAACACTAAAAATGAAAAATAAAATATTTTCAACAACGTATTCTTAAAAGCACTGACAAGAGATAACTAAAGTATGAAATTATCAAGCCAAAATCTGAATAAAAGTGACAGAGAGATAAATGGATGCCTTTATTCTGTTAATCTTGAGCAAGTGTCAAACCTAACAAAATCGAGGTTGGTTTTCATGGCCTTGCAGGTTCAGGGGCCTGTAAACTGGGTGCCCAAAGGGCTACAACCTCAATGTACGAGTTGACCAAAATAGAAATGCCTTTCCTACCAATATTCCTGGAGGACCAAGCGACTTCAAGGAAAGTTGCCTTGGTGCTAAGCAGAGCACAGGGGTAGGCAGGGGTGGTGATGGAAATACCATCTCTGAGAAGTAACAACCACAAGCTGGTCTTAACATGGACTTGCTCAAATTCATATTACTTGGGTGGTCCGTAAAACCTCAAGGTATGGTCCAGACTCGTGCCTTGTGGAGGTGAAAGCAAATGCTGTCCATAGGAACATGTTTCATCCTGGGTCTCAAAGAATTACCACAAGTCATTTTCCAAGGAAAAGAAGTAACTAACAGTAAACAAACAAGCCTCCAATTGCACAAGGAGAAAAAGAACCATGAGTGTCAATCATCAGGGGAAAAAGCCCAGAAAGCAACATATAAAAAACTTCATTGTATTTATTGGACACAAAATAGAAACTCTGATTATTATGTTTAAAGAAATAAAAGAAACTTGAAATTACATGCAGTGCACAAGAAAATACAAAGAATTACCAGTCATACTTGAAGGAGAACTAAATAGAACTTTTAAATATAAGAATATAATAATTAAAACTAAAATCTCTTTTTTTCTCTCCAAAATACAATGTGGTTGATTATTGTGGCCCATTACCAAAACCTCCCTCCCTCCTCCCTCTCCCTTCTCCCCCCCAACAATGTCCTTTCTGTTTGCTTGTCGTATCAACTTCAAGGAATTGTAATTGTTATGTCTTCTTCCACCCCCCCACCCCGGTTTTTTTGTGTGTGTGTTTGTGAATTTATTTATTTATTTTTAGCTCCCACCAATAAGTGAGAACATGTGGTATTTCTCTTTCTGTGCCTGACTTGTTTCACTTAATATAATTCTCTCAAGGTCCATCCATGTTGTTGCAAATGGCAGTATTTCATTCGTTTTTACCCCCCCAGGAATGTCCTTTCCGTTTGCTTGTTGTAACAACTTCATAAAGGTATAGTTGTTATATCTTCTTCCCCGCCCCCCCTGGTTTTTTTTTGTGTGTGTTTGTGGGTAAATTAATTTATTATTATTATTTTTTTTTTGCTCCCACCAATAAGTGAGAACATGTGGTATTTCTTTTTCTCTGCCTGACTTGTTTCACTTAATATTATTCTTTCAAGGTCCATCCATGTTGTTGCAAATGGCAGTATTTCATTCGTTTTTATAGCTGAGTAATATTCCATTGTGTAGATATAGCACATTTTCCGTATCCACTCATCCGATGATGGACATTTGGGCTGGTTCCAGCTCTTGGCTATTGTAAAGAGTGCTGCAATGAACATTGGGGTACAGGTATACCTTCGACTTGATGATTTCCATTCCTTTGGATATATTCCCAGCAGTGGGATAGCTGGGTCATATGGCAGATCTATCTGCAACTGTTTGAGGAATCTCCATACCATTTTCCATAGAGGCTGCACCATTTTGCAGTCCCACCAACAATGTATGAGAGTTCCTTTTTCTCCGCAACCTCACCAGCATTTATCGTTCAAAGTCTTTTGGATTTTAGCCATCCTCACTGGGGTGAGATGGTATCTCAGTGTGGTTTTGATTTGCATTTCCCGAATGCTGAGTGATGTTGTAAAACTGAAATCTCAATAAGGCTAATAGCAGATTTAACACAGCTAAAAAGATAGTGAGTGCAAAAATTGGCTTAGAAGAGAGTCCAGAATGCACTACAGACAGACAACGAGATGAAGTAGGAATGATAGACAGAGAAGCAAGAAGGATAGAGTGAGATAGTTTAACATTTAATCAGAGTTGTAGAAAGACAGGAAAGAGAATGGAGCAGAGATCATAAAGAGACAAAGAGAACTGATGAAAGACATCAAACCAGAGAAGTACAGAAAACCCCAAGCAGAAAAAGTAAACATAAATTCCACCTAATGCATCAGAGTGAAACTACAGTGCACAAAAACAAAGAGAAAATCTTAGAAGCCTGTGAGAAAAGACAGACCCCTTTTAAAGGAGTGATAAATGGGCTGATTGCTGACTTCTTAATAGTAACAACAGGAAACAGAAGAAAATATAATGACATATTCACCAAGAGAAAATAAATGCTGATCTAGAATTCTATGCTAGCAAATAGTCTAGAATATGGGCAAATTAAAGACAGCTTCAGATAAAACAAAACTGTAACATTGCCATCAGCAGATTCTCACTGAAGGAAATTCTAAAAGTACCAGGCACAAGGAAAATGATCCCAGGAGAAAATATCTGAGATGCAAGAAGGAATTATGAGCAAAGAAAGTGGCAAATATATGGGAAAATCCAGACAATCATTTACAACAGAATACAATAAAAACAAAGACTTTGGTAGTTAAAATATAAAATCAAAATACACTAAGAGATAGTGATTAACTCTAGATTGTGGTATTTTATTAAACAAGTAAACTATGGTAAATCTTAAAGTTCTAAAGTATCTGGTATCTGCTTGAAGAGTAAAAGAAGAGGGAAGAATGGAGCAGAAGAATGGAAAGTGAAAAAGAAGAGAAGAAAGGAGAGAACAAGAAATCTAAAAAGATGGGCCAAAACCCCCACAAAATAAGATGTTAGAAATAGATCCAATTATTTCATTAATAACAATAAATATAAATAAACCAAACATTCCAGTAAAATGAGAAAGATTAGTAGAATGTGTTTAAAAATTTAGCTCTATGCTGTTTACAAGTACTACATCCAAAGCATAAGGTTAGAGAAAGATTATAAGTAAAAGGATGGAAAAAATATGTTGTGCAAATACTAACCAAAACAGATTTTAAGATGAGAAAGTATTACTAGAGATAAAGAAGAATCACTGCATAATGACAGAATGTTCAACTTCATCTGGAAAAGATAACTAATTCTAAACTTTTAGGTACATAATAAAATAGCCTCAGCTGTAAATAAAAGGCAAAAATGGACAGAGCTAAAAAGAGATAAAGAAAATTCTACAGCCATAATAAATATGAGCATTTTTATATGGGCAGGCTTGAATAAAAGAATGACGTGCTCTGACTTGCCTTTTACTGGGGGCCTCTGGCAGCTGTTGAGAACAGACAGAAGGAGATTGGAAGTAGAAGCAGGCAGGCCACTGAGACCGTCACAGTAATCTAGCCAAGAGAGGATGGTGGCTTGGACCAGGACAGTAAGAGTGGAGGTGGTGAGACACGGTCAGATTCTGTCTCTACTTTTACAGTAAACTTGGCAAGAATTTCTGATAGATTGGATGGACGGTGGGAGAGGGTAGATTGGATGGAGGGTGGGAGAGGGATGAGTCGAGGATGACTTCAAGGTTTTTGGCCAGAGCAACCAGAAGAAAGAAGCGGCCATTTCCTGAGATGGAAACGGCAGCAGTTCAGCTGGAAAGGCCCATCATCTAGCTGAGTGGACAATCAAACAGCTGAATATGGGAATCTAGAGGTTGGGGCAAAGGCCAGGCTGGAGACACTCATTTGGGGTCATGCAGGTGACATTTAAAGCCAGGAGCTTGGACGTGAACTGCAAGGAGGATAGATGGAGAAGAGTTCCAAGGCCTTAGCTCTGGGACTCTTCCGACTGTAAGAGGTTGGGAAGAAGAGCAAGAACCGGGGCAGGGGGCTGAGAAGTGGCCAGGGAGGTAGGAGTGTGTGTTTGTTCCAGAAATTAAATAGAGAAAATGTACAAGGAGGAGAGAGTGATTCCAGAAGAGAAAACCCAGATGGCTAAGAATGTGAAGAGAGGCTTGTGTGTGTGGCAACCAAATACATTCAAACTTAACTCCATACGACACATTACATACATGAGATTGGCAAGAAAGTCAAATAATTCCCTGTTAGGCAAGGATGGGGGAATATGCATTGTGGCTGGGAGTGTCCACTGTGTGGTCATTTTAGAGGGAATCTGGCAACAAAATGAGGATGTGACCACCTTAAGATGTAATATATGCAATATGTACAGGGGAGACTCTAGCTCAGGGCTGTGGGAGAGAATGTTCACTGCAGTAGGCAGGTGGAAGCAACAAAGGCCTCCTTCAGAGGGGCTGGAGAAGTAAAACACAGTGGAAATGCAATGTGGAATTTAATGCTGCAGCCAGAAACGATGAACTAGATTTAAACACATGAATACAACTTGAAAAAATAAAACAGCATGAGCTCTCAGGCTCAACACTATTTAAGTGAAACACACAAAATAATATGATGTATATCCCTACGAGAGAGAGTAATGTGAGTGGGGATGGGGGGCATAAAGAAGAAAAGTAACATAAAACGATAAAGGGCTTTGTATGGATATGAATATGATTAACCAACTCTGTGCACCTGAGATCTCCCTCCCCTGAAAGGTTTTGGTCTTGCTTCAATCCCGTCAGATTTGAGCATTAGAAGGGTACATGTTTAGGGATTAAAGCTGCTATAGATTCTGAATATTTTACAGATGGTGGGCATGGCAACTATTAGTTGCTCCAACATGTACTCTCCTCTTCTTTATTAATAATACGTTCCCCAGCCTCCTTAGTGGGTAGGGGCATCTATATGCTTAATTCCTGTATTATATAGAACTTCTGGGAAGGCTAGTTAAAATGGAGAAGGCATGTGCCACTTTATCCTCCTCTACCGTTGGCTTGGAATGTGGACATGATGGCTGGTGCCCTGGTAGCCATCTGGGACCATGAGGCCACACTGAGGACAGAAGCCACATGCTGAGAGAGACAGGAGCTGCTTTCCTGATGATCCATGAAGCTGCTATACCAGACCTTGATGATCCACGTCTGGTCTTCTTTTATGTGAGAAAACAGTTCTATCATGTTTGAACCATTATTATTTCAGAGTTGTCTATTATATAGAGTCAAATATTCTCCTAACTGATAAGGCAGGTTCTGAATAAATGTGTAATTGGAGATAATTTTTTTTAATCCGATATTTCTTAGAAGAAAAATTTTCTGGAGATCCTTTTTTCAATGCCCCTAACTTTTTCACCAATTTGCTGTCTTCAAAAGGTAGTAATTATACCTCTATTGAGATTTATCTTAATTTGGGGGATTTTTTTCAATTATTGAAGAACCATACCAAATAAAGTGTGAAATAATTTGGGCTAGACTTTGAGGTGAAGTAGAGGTTTGGCAGCAGGCCCAGATGGCGCAGCCTCAGATTTCAGTGCAGAGCTGGCAATATCTTGTTATACACGTTAGTTGGATGTGTACACAGAGTAAATGGACATGATCTCAGGACAGGTGGCTTTGCTGATGGATAGCTGCTAATTGGTTTGACAGTGTAGAGAGAGCTATAAGTAAGCACTTAATGTTAATTCTATTACTAAACATGGTAACCTGAGGAATAGCCTTGAAGGATGAGAGGTAATCTGGTGACTTGAAAAACTCCTGATTGAACAGAAAGCAGACTTTACTAACTGGTGATTTTTTTCCTCTTACTTTTGTATCTTTTGATTCCTCTGAGTTTGTCAGGGCCTTTCCCTGGCTTAGGAAAACAGCTTAGGCCACCTTAGAGAAGCATATTTAATTAGCATTAGTGATGGTGGTAGTTCTATTAAGCCAGGAAGCATCCAGAATTAAAATGCTTGAAATTACTCACTGGATCATTGTCATAAGTGTCAGGCTCATCAATGCTCTTTGCTGAAACAAATCGCTTTCTTTCCAGATTTAAAATTTGGGATCTCTTTAGGCTTAGCAATTCATACTCCCAGATGTAATTTTATTTTAAAATAATTTGCATATGTTTCATTGTTACAAAAGAAACACATGCTCACCACAGAAAACTAAAACTCAGACAAGTATAAACAAAAGAAAACATAAAAAGCAAAAACACTGACAATCCCACCTACATAAAAATAACCATGCTTGGGCTGGCCCTGTGGCTCACTTGGGAGAGTGCAGTGCTGGTAGCGCCAAGGCCGCGGGTTCAGATCCTATATAGGGATGGCCAGTGCACTCACTGGCTGAGTGTGGTGCAGACAACACCATGCCAAGGGTTGCAATCCCCTTACCGGTCAGAAAAAAAAAAAAAAAAAAGATAACCATGCTTAACCCCTTCATGTGTATTTTTTCATACCTCTTCTATACTGTGTGGTATATATGTGTATGAATTTTAACCATAAAGGCAGAAGAAATTTTAATAAATATAAAAGCAGTAATTAATGAAATAGAAAGCAAAAACTAGTAGACCTTGATTGGTACAGCCAAAGACTTATTCTTCAAAAAGACCAATAAAATAGGTAGATCACTTTTTTCCCCCCTGAACCTGAGATCTTGGTGGTACAAGGCTGCACTCTAACCCACCAAGCTAGTCAGCCAGCCCCCAAATAGGTAGGTCTTTGTTGGTCTCATCTAGGGAAAAAAGGACAGACAAATAAACAAAAAGAACTAGACAGATGGAGGAGATTAAAAATCTATGACAACACAATATTTATAAATGTGTAAGAAAAGCTTCTGGAAAAATGCTTAGTGACTGGTGGACACATGGGAAGAAGTCAACTAGCAATGAGGAATCCATTCCATTTAATTTGGGCCATTTATCTTGAGATCAAGATCCCAGGTGTTGCCCTGGGAAGGTGGATGATGCACAGAGAAGGTGGTGGTCACTGGTATGGAGGCCAAGGATCAGGAACAGTTCAGCCACATCAAGTGAATGGCTCATGTGGAACTAGATGACATGCTCTTTAATGCTCATTTGTACCACATTGAAACCCTATCTTCAACACCTTAAAAAGTTCTTATTAGCAAAGAAATGAACAGACTGAACTCCTGAATCATTTGCAGCCATTTTTTATTCCAAACATGTATTTTTGTAAACCTGGCATTTCCCAAACAGTGCAAGTGAATTAGAAGTGACTGCATAGACTTTAATATATGTGACATCATGGGAAGGAATCCCCCCTCACCAAAATCCTCAACGGAAATGTACATGGATGCATTAGTAAAGTTCTGGAAGTGCAGATAACGTAGGTGCCTGCCATGCAATTAATCACTCTTAAAGCTTTTAAAGTCACTCTGCCAGTCACACTGTGCACATCTGAATTTTAGAAAAACAAAAACAAAAACCTTAACAAAGTCTGAAATATAGAACATTCTGCTATAAAGCATTGTGCCATTATTCCCCCCCACCCCCACCCCCCAGCCATGTGCTGAAAAATCAGAAGACACTCCAGAAGGTTCATTTTGATAGTACTGGCTCTGTATCCTACTTTTGGCCATTCTTTGTTTCAGAAAATATTCTCCATTGTTTGTATTATTACTCTATATATCAAAACAAAACATCAACTAACACTTTGCATACTTGCAACATTACTAAAATGACACTCACTTTCTGCCTTTTGTCTGCTAAAGGCCCCAAATGACAATTCTTTGTAACACCTCTGAATTTCAGGAAGTTTGAACCAGATATATGTATCACCAGGTATAACTTTCACAGGTAACCCAGGCATAACTGCATTCACCTGGCCATAATGCCTTACCCCCAAATAAAAGTCATAAATAAGCTTTCAAAAACCACTACGCTAGCACTACGGGCAGTACACAGTACATGGATCATTTGGATGACCTACTAAACCTCTGCATGGAAAACAGGTCCCAGATATTCCCAGGAGTGCTGCTAACCTCCTTGCCTTTGTTTTCTTTGTCTGATCCTGCCCTTTAGCTACCTCTGTGCCTCCATCCCACAGTTAGAAGCAACATCCCTGACTTCTAGGATCAACTTAGTTCATGCCATTGACACATTGGCTTTTGCTGTCTATTCCCAGGTTCACCCAGAAGGGAAGCATGACATTATCTTTCTGCAGCAGAGTCAACTTCATAACAATAAGAAACCAAAAGACACACACTCTATACCAGGTTCACACTTGTCTAGCACCCTTGTAATTTTGCCAAAAGTTTAGATATGTTTGCAAGTATTAGCCATGTATATGTATAGAAAACTTGTCTCCTCTGAAGTTGGGTCCTGTGTCTTTTCAAAAATGTTCACAGACTCCCAACATGTCAGCCTCTAGTAAACAAGGCCCATAAGAAATATCCCTGGTCTTCTATATTGTTTCATTCCCATCTGATGCCCTCTGTATGTAGCTGGGGCTTCAGCAGGTTGTAGTAAACCATTAAGACTCTTTGACCCTGCTCTTAGCCCATGTTTTCTGTCTTAGCAGAAGGTTATCTGGCAGTGGGAACAGCAGCCACAGCTGTTAACTGTTATTGAGTGTTTGCTGTGGGCCAGGTGCAGTGCTGAGCATGCTATATCCATCATCTCCTTGTCCTTTTAGAAAATCACACTGCACTCAAAACTGTGCAGCACTGTGCATCCGACAAGAAATACTGTCAGAGAGCGTGGGTATGGAAGGACAAAACTGGCACTCACACATGCGCGGGGTGGGGGGAGGTATGACGTCAGACCCTTGAGCACCACGGCATTTGCATCGTTTCTGTGGGTCTCCCCAGGTGGGACTATACCTGCGGCTCTCCCTTAGAGGACTGCCCCTGAGCTACTGGAGCCATTTTTCCAGCAGGAACTAATAGCAGAAAGTTTACATCTGCCCAGGGTAGGGGAATATGAAAGCCCACCTCCCTTGCCTCAGGCTGGGACAACTCTGAGGCCTCGCTTACCCTCCAGAGCTGCCCTGATCAGGCTGAAGCCTCCCTTTGCCTGGCTTCCTCCCCGTCCCTGTCCTGCTTCCCCTACTCTTTACCATGATCCCCTGGGAACACTTCCTTAATGTTACTTGCACACAAATCCTTATTTCAGGATCTGCTTCTTGGGAACTCCACCTAAGACACTTTTTTTTTTTTTTAAAAAAGGTCAGGTTGAATGGTCATCTCTGGGAAGAAATCTGCAGTTACCACTAGCTGGAACAGCAAGAGCAGTAGAGGAAATGGAGACCTCAGAACTAAAATTACCAGGAAAAAACAACACCTCACAGCATTCAGACACAAGTCTTTGCTTGGGGGGCACTGATTTAGTCCTTGTGGTGGGCAAACTCTGAGGCATGACGTCCGGAATGAGATGCCATTCTGAAGTTGACCAGATGACCAACTGGCATTGCTCCAAGCTTTCATCCATCAATCCAAGTAGGAGGAGGGTGAGATGTCTGCAGTATAAAGGTGATGTAGAGCAGACTTGTTGCACGGAATCAGGTTTTCCATCCAAGTTCCTGCTGGGAATCTTCCAATGAAAGGTACATATGAAAAAACACTTACAGTTCTTAAGCACATGACTCCAAACTTGACTGCAGGCAATAAAGATGTGAAATGTCTTAGGGGTCTTGCCACATCTAGTTTGTACGCAGCAGGCCAGCTTGGTGGATTCATTACATGAGGTTTCTTCAGCTTATTTTATCTGCAAGTCTTTTTAAACAGCAAGTTCCAAAGTACAATAAGGTTTTTATCAATTAAAAATTTGTATGCATGTACATGTATTGCCAAGATTTCAGGCCGGATATCAGTGCTTGAGTGAATTATATAACTATTTAATAGAAATAATAAAACATCGATACAAATATAAAGACATAATCAGTATAAAAGGCTTATATTTATAAAAATACTTTTAGGTAACAGTTTTCCCCTGAGGGTTGACCACGCATGTTGCATCCATAAATATTGCTCGGCTCTGTAGCTCGCTTTCCAAAGTTCAGAGTTCATCTTTAAAAGGAAGTGGTGGTGGCTCCGGTCACGTGACCTGGTGGCAGTGGCTGCCTCAGGCTGGCACCTGGGCTGGACAGAATGAGGACAAGAACAGCATCAGTGGGGCCTCCGAAAAATCTGGAGAAGATTTTTTTCTTCCAAATATGGAAGATACAAAGATCAAGGACGACAGGCTAGTGATTGGGTCATGGGACTGGAGGAGCAGGTCACTGGTTTTTCTGGACCCAGTCCCAACTGTCTTCATTCTCTTTCCGGTTCTTCTCAGCTTCAATAATTTCTTTGTACCTTCGGCGAAAGAAGCCCATCTGAAAGGTAGAAAGAGAAGAAGCCAGGTTAGAAATACTGAAGAATCAGCTATTTTGACTCCATAGTAGCCTGGCCTACGACTGGGCGTGACCCACACTCACAGGGCTGGGAATGCTGGAGACCTCCTCAGATTAGACTCTTCTTGGAAAACACACTGGCAAGAAAAGCATTATGTGGAGCCATTTTTCAAAACGCATGGACTTCCTGCAGGCTCTTATGGCAAGTTGTTCATTCCTCGTAAAATGTTCCTGTGGAGTGTTTCCCAAACTGTGTGCTGGGGAACACTAGTTACTGAGAGTAATTCAAAGGGTTTGGGAGTTTAAAAAAAAGTTTTGTGGTCAGGCCGGCCCGGTGGTGCACTGCTACAGTGCGCCGCTTGGGAAGTGCGGCGGCGCTCCCGCCGAGGGTTCGGATCCCACATACAGACCGGCCGCTCACTGGCTGAGCGAGGTGCGGGAGCAACACCGAGGGTTGCGATCCCGTTGCCGGTCCCAGTCCGGTATGGGCACGACACTGAGCGTTGCGATCTGTTGCCGGTCACGAAAAAAGACAAAAAGGGGAAAAAAAAAAAAAGTTTTGTGGTCAAATAAGTTTGGGAAATGCTGCGTTCTTACTTTTAGAGATTTGTAATGTACAGTTGAACAGTAAAGGATCTAATAACTACAGCAGGGGAGAAACCCAAGAACTTGACATTGCCCAAGCTTATTTGGGTTTTGATAAGCCTATTAATATCCTGAGAGATATTGGCCATCTGTGGAACAATTTGATAAATACTGCTCTCACTTGATAGGCTTTTATTTTATTTTACTAGCAGGCTGTGGCTTGCCTTTTGGTTTTTTAAAGTTGTTTTTTGAAAAATGGAAGTATTAGATTTTATTTATTTATTTATTTATTTTATTGAAACATAGTTGATTGTACATATCTGTGGGGTGCACAGGTGAATATCAATACCTCTGTGCGATATGTGATGCTCAAATCAGGATAATTAGTATATTCAACATTATACAATGTAATATTTTTACATTTTATGAAGTTTAACACACCAGTTTTTTTTTTTTTTTTCTTTTATGGTTAGTGCTTTGGGATCTTCTCTAAGAAATCTTGCTTGCTCCTAGGATGCAAAGGTATTCTCTTCTGATTTCTTCTAGAAGCTTTACAGTTTTAGCTTTCTCATTTAGGTTTGTGCTTCATCTCAAATTAATTTTTGTACGTGGTATGAGGTGGAAGTTGAGGTTTCATTTTCTCCATTTGAATAGCCAATTGTTTCAGTATCACACTGAAAAGATTAACTTTCTTACATAGAATTACTTTTGATGACTGTTGAAAATTAGTTGACTGTGTATATGTGGGACTTTTTATGGACTCACTATTCTGATCCATTGATCTACCTATCTGTCTTTATGGCAGTAATACATTATCAGAATTACTGCAGCTTTATAGTAAGTGCAAATATCAGCTAGAATAAATTTTCCAACTTGCTTCTTTTTTTTTTTTTTTTGAGATTGTTGTAGCTGTGTTAGCCCCTTTGAAATTCCAAACACATTTTAGAATCAGCTTGTCAATTTCTACCAAAATTTCTGCTCTGATTTTGAGTGGGATGACATTAAATCTATAGATCAATTTGGGGAGAATTGGTGACAAAAATATTGAGTCTTTCAGTCTACAAACAGCTCTAGCTGGGTTTATTATTGTTGTTGTTTTTACATTCCATAGGATTTTGTACATAGAATATCATGTCACCTGTAAAAGAGACAGTTTTACTTCTTCCTTTCCATTCTGGATGCTTTTAAATCTTTTTCTTGCCTAATTGCACTGGCTAGTACTTCCACTACAATATTGAATAGACCGGGTGAGAGTGAACACCCTTGTTCATGATCTTAAGGAGAAAGTATTCAGTCTTTCGACATTAAGTATGATGATAAATCATGGTTTTTTCAAAGGCGCCCTACATCATGTTGAGGAAGTTGCCTTTGAGCCCTAGTTTTTTTAGTGCTTTTATCATCAAGCAGTGTTGAATTCTGCCAAATGCTTTCCTAGATTTACTGGGATAATCGTGTGGGTTTTGCCCATTATTCTACTGGTATAGCATATTA
>NW_007726221.1:218774-221509 GCF_000696425.1 Galeopterus variegatus | reverse complement strand
CTCCTGCCGAGGGTTCGGATCCCACATACAGACCGGCCACTCACTGGCTGAGCGAGGAGCGGGGGCAGCACCGAGGGTTGCGATCCCGTTGCCAGTCCCAGTCTGGTACGGGCGCGACACTGAGGGTTGCGATCCGTTGCTGGGCACGAAAAAAGGACAAAAAGACAAAAAAAAAAAAAAAGTGTCTGCAGGTCTGCATTCTATCTTGCTATCACCTAGTTCTTTCTCTCAAACTTGTGAAATTCATGCTGTCTGTGCACCTCAGTCAGCAGCATGTACTCACCTAGGACCGGCATTTCATCCTGATCCAGGTCAAAAGTTTCCTTAGTTTAGTTCTGAAAAGACCCTTCCCTCTGATACTGCACATATGATGCTTCACATACAATAAATTGAATTTCTAGTTTTTCTCACACAGGCATCACAGGAACTACTCCCAAACATTTAAGCAACTTTTTGCAGCCCAAAGCTTACCTTTTTCTCCAATGCTCAGGGAGACCTGGCATCTCCTGTCGTTTGCTCACCAGCATTAGTGGCCTCTGTTTCTGAGGTCAGACTTCCCTCCCTGCATCCTTCCATGCATCAAACATGACTGGCGGTAGTGTATGTACAAATACCCCAGCTCCCTCTCTCCTTGGGTGGGATAACTCTGAAGTGCATGTTCCACCAGTTTCCTAGTGGAGCTTGCCCGCAGTAGAAACCAGCTTGATAACATATCCTTTGTTGGCTTCCTTCCCCTTCCTGTCTCACTTCCCCGCTCCCCAACAGTGTTTCCTGAAAGTACCTCCTAAATCAAATACTTGATTCAAATCCTAATTTCGATCCCCTTGTATAGGGGAATTCAAACAGTGGCATATACCTGCTGCCGGCAGGCCTGCTGCACTGCAGGTTTCTGGTAGTATAGTATCATTAGCTTATAATTCCCAGTCAGATTTGAAAACCCTCAATACTAGCAACCTCTGCAGTGTGCTGCCAACAGTGAATGCACATATGAAACATGCCCTAAACAAATCATAAAGCAAACCCAGCTCTCACAGGTGCACCTGGCAACTTTGACAACTTTGTTGTCCAATATTCGTCCTCCTGCTTCTTCACTACGAGCCGAGTCTCCTGGGAAGCATCCACAGTCACTATGATGGTCATGAGCTCCCCCAGCGACGGGAGAGCAGGTGGAGATCAGGAATTGTCTTGTGGAACCATCTTCCTACCCCCCAAGAGGAGGCTTATTGGCCTAGCCAAAGATGACACCTGTCAGGAGAGCTGCCAGCTATCTCCACCCATACTGCCAAGGACTCCCGAGCCTTCACTTTGAGTGCAGTCTGTAACAAGGTGGTGCAGTTTGCATGGCTGGGAAGCAACAGAAACATTTTTAGAACAACTGGCATTGCTCTTGTGTTCTCAGCTTCAATCTTCAAGGCCAGTTTTGTAAATAAACATTGAGTTCCTGGTGTTTTCAGCCCTGGAGCTTTCTTCCCAGCATAAGACCACATTAGTCAGGACCCCACATCTTGACACCCTCACATACTCTTTTCTCTCCTCAAACTTCTGGCATCTTTTCCCTCTGCAAGGGATGTGGAAAGGGGGCTTGTCTTGAATATTCTGGATAATTAGTAAAATTCCTTGTCATCACCCCATGGCACACTCACAGAAGGCCAGAAAAGTGACCAAGACTTAGTGGAAATGTCTAACTAAGAAGCTACTGATTAACACATCATTCTTTAGAGATAAAGATGTGGCTGGCCATGTGCATCTCCTGGGCTGAGGAGAACACAGGCATGAAACCACAGCCAGATATAAGTGGGAAATAAGATTCTTTGGCTGCTGATGGTGTAATGTTTCAATAATCTCAGCTGGTTCAGTTTTAATTCCAGATAAGTAACATATCCCTACTGTGACACTATCCAAGCAGAATTTTAATAGTCTGCTTCCTTATTGTCTTCTGCATTTGTCTTAGGACTCCTTGAAGGCAGGATTTGTGCTTTTTATCCCCAGCAATTAGCATCTCACTTGTACTTGGTACCAGTGATAAATCACAAAAATGCCCACAATCCTTCATGTCCCCCTGCATCCATGCCCATGTGACTTTGCAGCTATTCCCCTCACGAGGTAGGAGTCTATATCTTCCCAGCCTGGAATCTCCACTGAGACATGATTTGACAATTGGATGCAAGGGACCTGACACTACTCTGTTCCCCACTTAGGTCCCATGGGGCCTTCTGATTACTTTCTTAGAACCCTGCCCTGCCTCCATACAAACAGGTTCGTCTAGCCTACTGAAAGATGACCACCAGCTCCAGCCCTCACAGACCATCTGTCTGCAGATGCACATGTGAGTCCAGCTGAGACCGAAGAAACTGCCCAGTTGAACTCAGTGCAAACTGCCAACCCACAGAATTGTTAGCTACATAGATGGTTGTTGCTTTTAAGCCACGGAAGACTGAGGTGGTTTGTTGTGCAACATAAGTTAACTCGTACAGAACTCAATATTTTTTTTTGCTGACTCACTGAATGAATCAGAGGGGCAGCTGACAGAATTGTCAACATAAACAGCATCAATGTGCCTTGTCCTGCTGAACCAGGCTTTTCTTGTCCATTTCTAAGAAGGACAACAGTCGACTCCCTTTCTCATAGCTATGCTCGTGTAAGGATTTGATATAGGGAATGTGCAAACAATCTAGAAAGGACTTAGAGTACTTGAACTAACTCTCACAAATGGCTCTCGTGTGTTCATGTTTCAA
>NW_007726221.1:194929-218524 GCF_000696425.1 Galeopterus variegatus | reverse complement strand
AGGAGCACCGCCGCGCTTCCCAAGCGGCGCACCATCTCAGTGCGCCACCGGGCCGGCCCTTCTTGTCCATTTCTAAGAAGGACAACAGTCGACTCCCTTTCTCATAGCTATGCTCGTGTAAGGATTTGATATAGGGAATGTGCAAACAATCTAGAAAGGACTTAGAGTACTTGAACTAACTCTCACAAATGGCTCTCGTGTGTTCATGTTTCAAGTATGTCATCCTTGTTACCAACAAAGTGAAGGCACTGTCATCTCCTGCAGGCATCCAGAAGCAAGCTCTCTGTCAGTGAAATACTGTCAGCAATTGGCCTGAAAATCACCACCCTTCCCAACCCCTGATGGCAGTGACTATAGCGCTGCTTTCAGAAAGAGCTTTGTAAACTCTATGCCCCAACCCAAAACTGCAGGGTCTCAAATCCTATTCCCAACACAACCTGTGTGTAATCTCCTGCATGGGAGGTTGTTCTGCTACTGATGTATGTCCTTCTTCTTTGAAGCACAAAGACAACTACTTAAAACATAATGCACTTTAATGGTTAGGGAATACTGGGTACAGTAGTGCAGGCTGTGCGCTGCATCTAAGGGTGGGGGGGTGCCACTCACATCACGGATCATAGCTGTATAAATTTATTACAACTATCTTCCAATAGATGGCAGTAGAGTGTCTCGTACTAACAAAATCAGATTATCTGAATTTTCTGACAGATGGAAGTAAAGGTCTTAAGGAAGGGGCACTGTTGACTAGTTTGCACAAAGGTGCCATAAGATCTAGTGGAGGCACTGTCAAACTAATACTGTTTCTTATATGATCAAACTAGTTCTATCTCAGAAAAGGAGAATGTCACCCTTATGCTTTTGTTTAGAGTCTGTTTTGGCTTTTGATACAGAGCCTATGGACAGAGAGCATTGATCCCCCAAACAACTGTCATACGAGGCCTGCCCAGTGCCAGAAGGGACTACTCAGAAGAGATGCATGGAAGAGATGTGGCATAATGAGCCCAGAGTCCTGATTAGGGCTCTAGCTCCAACTAACTACCCCCTGGGCCACAGGGAAGGTCATTTTCTGGCTCTGAGCCCCAGTGCCTTGGTCTCTGCCCAAGAGATTGATGGCATTCTCAGACCTCTTCCAGCCCTGACACATAATGACAGTTTTGCTGTTGTTGTTGTTGGTTCCCAAAGCAAACTCAGGATTGTAGGTTGTGGGCCATATAACTGTGTACCCAAGACTCACATTAAGGGGGAACAAGACACAGAGTCCTTGTCCAGTGTCAATTTCTCTCAAAGATTTTTGGAAATTTTTTTGAAAATTGAATTTTAGATGTTTAAAATATTTTAATTTTTGAAAGACATAAGTAAAACATAGTTTAATAATATTTTAAATGATTACGAGGCCTGTTAGGTCACAAAACACACGCAGTTATGTTCATTCATTTAACTTTTACAGTCTTTTGAATTATGGGATTTTAATCTCAATTTTGCCAAAGAGGAAAGTAGGTAAGCCTTGAAGGAGATGGATAATTTGCTTTCTATCAGATATAAGGGTCAGAGTTAGGGCCTTACTATGTAAGTCTAGGACTCTTAACTCAAGTAACATAGTGATTGTCTGAGAATCTCATTAAGAATGAGAAAATACCAATTCTCTTTTTTTAAAAAAAGTCAACATGAACAACCCATGAGAACAAGTCACCTAAAGTAATTTTGCAAGAACCAGAGACAGCATGTTAGTCTCTAAGTCCCCAGTAGGCATAACATTGTTCTCAATAGATCTCAATAAATATAGATGAATAAGGGAAGAATAGATCTTCCTAGCTAAAATTTTCTAATAGAATGTCAATTAAGAATGGGGAAGTGAAAACGAAACTGAGCAAGGTTTTGCCACCCCCTTGCATCGTATTAAACTAAAGGTAAAGACTCTGAATGTGATCATCTAACGAGGAGTTTTCTTACCTAAGAGACACATGCTATAAACCATAACTCTCATTACACAGGCCAGAGGAGACCCATGAGACCCTTCGACCTGCCATATTACCTCCTGGCTGCTGAACCCCTACTCCTACCTATCGATCCTACCCTCGGGCAGGTAGCACACCCAAGTAAAGTACTTGACAAAGGAACTGAGTTCACCCCTTGGTGCTGTTTGAGCAGGTAGTCTGCTCCCTCCCTTTCCTTTAGCTATCTTCATATCATAAAAATACTCAAACTGCTTGTGGACATTTAGCCTAAACTATGATAGACAGTTCACAAGGGTCATAATCAAGAGAGTTCACTCATAAGCTCTGAGAGCCCACTTATTGAAAAAGATGCATAAATTAGACACTAGGTTCATAGGTAGAAAAAACTATTACAAGTAGGTGGAGAATCAGGAACATGTTGTAAAGTTTAGTTTTAAAAAAAATCTCCCCTAGCTTTACTGAGGCATGATTGACAAAGAAAATTATATATATTTAAGGTGTACAATGTGATGTTTAGATATATGTACATGTTGTAAAATGATTTGCTACAATCAAACTAATGAACATACCCACCACCTCACGTGGTTACCATTTTTGTGTGTGTGGTGAGAACATATGAAATCTACTCTCAGCAAATTTCAAGTATATGGATTTTCAGTTTTTATATTAAAATACAGACAAATTATAAAGCAAAAAGAATTATAAAATTTATAACAATTAAGACAAATCAAGATGTCAAATTCTCTCCTGCAGGCTTCCTTGGAGTACACGCCTGCTTTGTTAGTGCTCCTGGGGACGCTGGGGAAACCTTTGAGAAGTGCTGGGCAAATCTGATTTTGCTGCCAGCTGAGCCCACACTGCGGGTGCTGGGAAATGATTAATGAGGAGTTTAAGCTGGGACCTTGGCAGCCCCACATTCACTTCCAATCCAATGGAGTCAACGCTTCCCTGTACTTTTTCTGGAGACTTCTAGGGCTTGTTTTGCCTCTTGAGGGACAAGAGGCTCTGTTTATTAGCACTGCACTCTACCGAGTGAGCCACGGGCCGGCCCAAGAGGCTCTGTTTATAACTGTTCTGTCTCTAGCAGAAGAAACACTCCAGAAACCCTAGAGGAGGAGACTCAAGCCAAGCTTTGCTCGGCTGGAGGCCGAGGGAGCAGTGTACTTTCTGTTTTCACATCTGAGTGGTCCTGAGGGGGGCCTGCCGCCCCAAAGAGCAGCTCCCTGAACCCTCCTGAAAGGCTTATACAGTTTTCTGGTATAACCTTGTGTCTATCAAAAAACTTCCAGCAAACTCCTAGAGAAACAGCAGATTTCTCCTGCATAGCCCTGATGAAGTGGGTGCTGTGTAGGGCCTAGGAGGAGATGAGACCTGACTGAGTTCTAGGGTACCCAGCCCTGTGGCACTAGACTCTTCCTCCCCACCTCACTGCAGGGGGAGAGGGATGGGCTGGGCAAGTCCGTGGCATCTGGCTTCTTTGGGGATCACTCCTCCTTTCCCCCTGGCCTTTGGGTTGCTTCCAGAGATGCTATTCCAAGGTCCGTGGACATGCTCCTTCTCTGGACTAACTCAGGGCCTCGTGTTTATGGGTCTCTTCAGTTACTTGTCTATTTACATAGCATGTCTCTGTCTCGAGATGTCAACAGTGCAACATCGCCTAATATTTACTTCCAAATATAAGCCCCCACTGAATGTCTTTGGCACATGTTTTTAATTGAGGCAGTGTGAAGGGTGTGTGTGCATAAGCACATGCACATGTGGGCTTATGCACGTGTGTCTGTGTGTTTTCTTTTTCTTTGGAGAAGCAGGGATGGGTTTCAGAGCCTGATCTGGAGGGAAGCTGATAACCCCAATGACCGTTGGAGGGGCTGCCAAACCTTACACATTCTCTGAGCCATTGCACAGATTTATTTTTCTAAGTGTTTCAGCTTGAGGTCAGATGTAATGCTCTCAAATAAAAACCATGAGCCCAAAGCCAGGCCTAAAGCAGCAGGCTATTGGAACGGCCCCAGCTGACAGAGAGTTCCAGCAGCCCTCTTCTGAGGGGCAGCAAACATGTCTGCAGCCTGTCTCTTGGACAGTTGAGGAAGCAGCCCCGGCTTTGGAGGAAGAAACCAGCCACAGGACTGGCACAGCGATGGTACCTCCATTTGCTCCAAGCTATCTCAGCCCGCAGAAGGGTCAAACAGGAGAGAGAGGAAAGGAGGTAGATAGTCCCTGGCTGGAAGCAGTGGAGGACCATGCAGAGTTTTTCTCTTTTGCTGAGACTTGGCCTTGTGGTTTTGCAAACTGCAAACAAATAGGGACAGAAGGATGGAAGGGGGAGGAGAGCAGGGAGAAAGGGAGAGCTTGGAGCCCTAAATGAGGAAAGGGGGGTATCTTTCTTTTAAAGGAACCCCCCACCCTCAGCATCTTTGCTCTCTTTCCATAGACGCAGGCTGGCTTAAGGGTTGAAGACATTCCTTAAAGGTACAATTGACATACAAAGTTGTTATCCCTACTGTACCTCAATTAAACCTTCTCCTCATAAGTGGCCTTTATGACTATCTTGAAGAGACACCAGGCCCAGGCATCTTCAAACCCAGTCAGGAGCTGAAGGAAAGGAGCAAGGACTCATTTGGACTTCACCCCCTTAAAAGAGTATCATGTTTCAAAGTTTTCTGCCTGCATGGTGGTTTGGCAGGCTACTGTAATCCTTGCACATAAAGTTTAAATTATGGCTCCCAGTGTCTGCTAACATCTCGGCTTTGGGAAAGCTGATTAGGATCCATTTCAGTATGTGAAGAAGGGTCTGGTTAGCTTGGGGCCCTCATTGTGGGTTTTGTGTCAGAGCCAGGACCTGCTGCTGCCAAGCATGAGAAAGTGCCTGAGATGCCAGTGGATGGGCCTCTGGCAGGTCCCTGGGGAGCTGCAGAGAGTCAGAGGCAGAGGAGGATGGACTGGCTGAGGTCTGGGCAGGGAGCCTGGGGTTCAGCTCTGGAAAAGGCATTTGCTAACCCTATGAGGGGTTTCTGTTTTAGATACACAGTTAGGAGCACCATAGTGCACTGCAGGAGGGGCCAGGAGCTGGTGGCACAGGCCAAGTTCTGCTCACTCCTCAGGGCTCTGCTCAGCCACCATCTCTTCACTGCATTTCCCAAAGGTCTTCAAGACTGAGTGAGGGTTCTGTTGTCCATCTCTGTTCTGTTGCCCAGGGCCCACCACCCAGCAGAGACCCAATGAAAGCACCGGCCACCTTGTAAGCAAAAAGCCAATCGCAGGCCTGTGTGGTACTGTGAATGGGCCAGCACAGATAGCTGCTCGGATGTTGGTTCCACCTCACCATTCATGTTTATGCAACACGGTTTTGGGAACAACCACTTTTAGCTCATGAACTCAAGGCAGTGGCAAGCAATCACAAGCAGCAATGTCAAGAGCTATACTAAAAGGAAATTCAAGAGATGTGGCTCGACAGAGGGAAGAGGACTTGAACATTGCCCATCTGTTATCAAATGCCCCCTGTGAAGTGTTTCCTGGTCAGCAGTGGCAATTAGGTACCACTCAGTCGTTTTCCCCTTGAAAATAATGGGGGGAATTAAATATGGAATATGGGAATAAGCCAGACCATTAAGACTTCCCATATAACTCAAATACCAGGCTGGACTTTAGGCCCATTAATCAACAGGTTTCTAGGCACTGCACTGTCAATGTGATACTGGATCTCTGTTCTCTACACGTAATGTATCATTCTTAGGTTGCAGGCACAGGAATCAGAGTTGACAAGAGGTCTGTAGCTGAAGTTTTAGGAATACGTAGGTCTTTAAAATAATCCTACATTTCATTTGCCCTTTTAAACATCTAATAAAATCATCATATAGTTAGCCTTTTTTTTTTTTTGGTCTTTTTGTCTTTTTCCGTGTCCGGCAACGGATCGCAACCCTCAGTGTTGCCCCCGCACCGGACCGGGGACCGGCAATGGGATCGCAACCCTCGGTGTTGCTCCCGCGCCTCGCTCAGCCAGTGAGCGGGAACCGGTCTGTATGTGGGATCCGAACCCTCGGGCGGGAGCGCCGCCGCGCTTCCCAAGCGGCGCACTATCCAGTGTGCCACCGGGCCGGCCCTATAGTTAGCCTTTTAAGAAAGAAAATATTTTTTTCTCAAAAGAGACTCCCTCTGCGAAGCTCCTTGCTTCATGTTACAGCTTTGCCTGAACAGACTACCCACGCTGCCATGAACACTGCACCAAGATTTACTCTCCCCCACCCCCTTTTCCCCAAAGGAGTTCAATTGTGATTTTATCTATGACACTATGGAAGAGAGATGAGGTTCCGTCTACTTTAAAACAGAACAAAACTTCTAGTCAGATGAATCTTTCTTTGTAATAGTGACCTAAAAGAAAAGATGAAGACTGTGCCCATATTTCTGAATATCATGTATGTGGCAGATAAAAGACAGCCACAAAGCCTTTGTCTCTCCCCTCATTGGGAAGTGGGGTCTGTTTTCCCTCCCTTGCACCTAGGCTGGATATGACTGCTTTGACCAAAAGAGCAGGGTGGAATGATGCTAGGCCAGCTCTGGGCTAGCCTTGAAGAGAACTGGCAGTGTTCCCTGTGCTCTCCTGGAGCCTAAGCCACTATGTAAAAAGCCAGACCACTTTGCTGGAAGAACCACGTGGAGAGGAAGAAGGGCTTGACTGAGACTAGCCTTCCAGCTGTCCCCACCAAGGAGCCAGGCATGTGAGTGAAGCTGTTTTGGACTCTGAAGACCAGCTTTGCCATCAGGTAAATGCCACTAAGTGACTCCACTCAAAGTCACATGAGCAGAAAAATCACCCAGTCAAACCATTCCTGAATCCCTGATCCCTAAATTTGTGAGATATAATGTAATGTGTGTTTAAAGCCACTCAATTTGGGGCCCATTTGTTATGCAGCATAGCTCACTAGTATAAAAGCCTGCATTTTAGGCAGCAGCACCACTGACAACCATGAAATTCTGCTGGAGTGAATGCCTTTGGGGTATCTGCCTAGTTTCCTCCTTTTCTGAGCCTTCCCCCTCACTCCCCAAATTCCCATCTTGCATCTTTCTCCCACTCTAGCCTTGGCTTTCTGTCTCCGTGGGAGACATGTGACCCAAGCTAGGCCAGGCAGATTCTCTCTCCCAGACAAGTGATCATTCTGCATCTGTGGCTAGAAGCCACTGAGACGTACATTTGGAGGGGCTATAGCAACCCTTTCCTACCGTGTGCTGGAAAGTGTAGAGAAAGCCTGTCTGCTACAGGAGAAGGAGATGGATGTGGACAGGAGGAGAGATGGGGGCTGTAGAGAAAAGGGAGCAGGGGAGGGAGGGAAGAGCTGTCTTGGTCTCTGAACCTTTTCCAGGTTTGGGTGCACACATTTCCTTCGGCATCTAGCAATGCCCTAGAATCCTTACAATTCTCTCCTCTCTCTTCAGCTTAAGCAGCTATGAGGGGATCTGTTTTTTTGCAACTGGAAAAAATGGTCTCTGTGATGCCTGAGATAAGAATGTTTAACCTTGGAAACTGAAGAAAAAGGCTGCCCAGGCCAGTGAGGTAACAGGAAAGTCCTCTGTTGACCCTCTCTCTGCTAGGCTGGGTGACAGGGCGTGAGTCTAGTCCAGCCTTGTCTCCTGTAGGCACCACACACCAGACAGCCACACCAAACTCCTGCTCTTCCAACACGACTTCGAACCCTTCCTTTCCCTCTCTGGTTAAGGGCAACCAACCACTACCTGAACTAAAAACAGGGGAGACCGCTACTCTTTCTTTCTTCCTGACCTCTCAAGTCCAACTGGTCACCAAAAACCCTGCCTGTTCTAACTTGGTCCCCTCCCCTCCACCACAGCGACTGCCCTCACCCCTCACTGCCACCAGATGTCTCTTTACGCAGTGGTCAGGCCGCTGCTCTGCTCACACACCTCCCATGCTCCCTCTGCCCTGGTCAGCGGGGCCTCACAATGTGGGGGACGGTCTCACTGTGGGCCACTGACTACCTTCCTGTGACACCCCTCCCAGGCTGCTCCCCACAATCCCTGCTTACTTTCTCACCTCTTCTTCCCACTGGATGGAATATCCATCTGCCCTTCCCTGCCTGGAAACCTCAAACCAAACCCAAGGGCAGACTCGAACAACACTTCACTTGTGGAATGTCCTCTGACTTCTACTGGGGGCTAGATGCAGTGCTAAGCACTTCCCTGCATAACCTCTCATAACCACATAATCACATTTCTCTCATAACCACATTGAGCCAGATGTGATGATTTCCTTTCTACAGAGGAGGAAACTGAGGGTCATGGAGTGTAAGTGACTTCTCCTAAGGCCTTATAACTGACAAGTGCGAGAGCCAAGACTGCAGCCCACAGCTGCCAGCCTGCAAAGCCCGGCTCTCCCCCACCACACTCCATCACGTGGCCTTTTAATCCCCTCTGGGGGCAATGGAGGGGACTCTGGCATTTTCTTGTAGTTTCCAAAGCAGCCACTGCACAGCAGCCACCACCCTCCCCTACGTTTGCAGGACTACATGGTGGGGGTGAGGTGTACAGGGCATGGGCATGGGCATGGTCACTGCTGCATCCAGTGCCTAGTCCAGTGTCTGGGTCAAAGACAGTGTTCAGTAAATGTGGGTGGAAAGGAAGTGCTGTTCTCGAAGGCTGTTCTGGCCCATGTGGCTTCATTCAACAGCTTCCTTGAAGCTTTCTGTCCACCCCATTAGTCATGGCAAGACCTTGTCTGGGTCGAGGCACACAGTGTGCCCCTTGGCTGCCAGGGTGCTGCTCCACTCTCACTCCATGTGGCGAATGCCTTCTCTGATCCTGGCTCTATGGATCCTACACAGCCGGTGACCTCAGGGTCTGGCCACCCCATGACAGCCCTATCCTGGAACCACACTTTCTTTAAACAAACACAACCAAAGCAAAGCCAAGCAGATGGCAGACAGGAAGAGGCAGTAGCGTGTGCATAGGAGATGGGACAGACAGCCCTGAGTGGTAGAGCCAAGAGGGGCGGCCAGAAGGAGGGCATGTACATCACAGGGGGAGTGTGGCACAGCCACTACACTCCTGCTTGCATCCCTGTCTGGTCCCATGCACCGAGCATGGAGGACGGCAATCCTCCTAATTTCAAGAGCCCATATAAAGGCAAAAGGAAGTGACACACATGTGCACACAGCCCTCACTACTCAGCGTGAAGCCTGTCTTTTCAGATCCCAAACACTGAGCAGGCTTTGTTCTCCACCCACAGACCAGAGGCTATCTTGGCAGGAAGGAGTTGGAGAAAAGGAAGCATTAAGAATCTATCTGGCAATGCAGATTAAATAAACAACAAATTGGCAGTTGTTTTTTTAAAAGGTAATATCCACTGTTGGCAAATATGCAGGAAAACGGACACTTCTGATGCACTGCCTGGGGGAGGGTGAATCAGTATGACTTTTCTAGAGGGTAATTTGCAATATGTAATAAAAGGCTTACAATGTGCCTTCCTTTTGACTTGGGAATTCCATTTCTAGGATTTCATCCTAAGTACATAGTGAAGGATTTGTGCAAATATTTGGCTCCCAGGATATTCACCATGGTGTTGTTAAAAGCAGTGTGAAACCAGGAGTCACCTAAATCCCAACATCAGGGGACCGGCTTAGTAAGCTGCAGATGCGGTGCAGCTTTAAATGAAGACAGTGCTGGAAATAGGCTTTTAACAACATGGAAAGATGCTCACAGTATTGTCTCTGGGGAAAAACAGGTTGCGAAATAGTACATGAGATGTATGAAAAGCACGGGAACATAAGTTTCAAGTAATATGCTCAATATATTTTTCTTCAACCTCCAGACAACATATCAGGTGAAGTACCTCTAAATTTAAAGCAATGGATCCAATTGTTAATCTGAAAAAAGCACAATAAACACTATTTTTCCTGTGCTTCTAGACTTAATAATTATACCTATCCAGATTAATAATTAAACCTATCACTTTAAATTTAGATGTACTTCACTTGAAAATACATTGAGTGTATTACTGGAAAATTTAAATAACATACTATTCAAAAGTATGTTGATTCTATGAGAATGCCTGGTCTATGTCTATATAAACAGAGGAAAAGGTCAAAAAGAGACAACACTGTGCTCATCATGGTTATTTCTGGGATGTAAATTCCTGAGCGTTTTATAACTTTTTTTCCTTGTTGATACATTATCATGTTTGATCAACACAAACATACTATTTTGTAATCCCAAAGAAATTAATTATTTGAATTTAAAATATCCATCCAAAATAATCTAAGAGACTGTTTCCATCTGCATCTGAAACTGGAACACCTGAGAAGCACAGGCTTTGGTGTCAGGAAGCCCCAGCTATGGTCCCTGGTGCTGTTTTGGAGCTGGAGACACAGTGGACAAGGACATTCCTGGGTCCCACTTACCTGGAACATCACTGCCCAGGGTAGAGGCAGACCTTCATCAGATAATGACTCTGAAACGACTACTAATGAATATAGAGGCTCTGAAGTAAAAGGACTCCAGATCTCTGAGAGGAGAGGCAAAGAAATCATTCTGGACTTGAGGGGGAGGACACCCCTTTCTCCTTAAGAAAGTGATGCTTGAGGCAAGACATGAAAGAGTAGGTGTTCCCTGGTAAAGGAGGCTGGGCAGATCTACAGCACGGCTCCCCTGCAGATGACCCACCGTGGGGCTGGGAAGCTAGGAAGAAGCCACCCACGCGGTGCTCTAGACTTAGAGCCTGTCTCAGTTACCTGAGTCTTCTGGGCAGAACGCTTTCTCATATTCCAGAGGGAAAAAAAACAAGGACTTGCTCTGCAGTTCCCTTTCTTATTCTTTCTTTGAGTAAATGGCAAACCACCCCTCTCCCAGTTTCTGTTACTCCCCAAGCTTCTGTTTTGGAGTTAGGTTCCACCATCCTCTGTTAGACCTTGTATAATGCTCTTAGGGAGGGTAAAAGAAGAGAGGCCTGAGACTTTCCCTCTCCCTCTAAAGTGGTCCAAATCCTCAGTTGTGCATGGCCTCAGGAGGAGCCAAGATTCCATTCCCTGCCTGAAGGGGACACTGCCCTTCCCTGTACCTGTACCATGAAGGGAGCTCTGACGGGAAACCCTCCAAGGTGCTCTTGCCCTGGAGAGGCGGGGAGCTGGGCATCCATGGGTAGGGACTCCATGGGGACCTGTGATTGCCAGACTCACCTTCCAGAGCAGCACAGCCAGAAGCAGGAAGATGAGGATTCCCACCAGCAAGCTGATGGCGATGATCCACCCCACGACGTAGCCTCGGGGCTCCAGGTTGTGCAAGGCCTCGAAGACCACCTAGGAGGCAATGCAGAAGTGAAAACGTTTCCCAAGTGGAATCTCTCACAGCATGATGGAGCCCAGCCTGGGCTTGACGTTTGGAGTGAACTAAAGAGAAATGGTCTCTGCTGAGTGCTTTCCTGGTTGTTGACTGATGGATATTTCACTAGCACCTGAACAGGCACTTGAAATCCAAGCCCCAGGTCTTGCGATGGTTGTAATGACAACAACCCTGATTTAAGTATCATGAAGCGAACAGAAGTGTCGACTTGGAGGACACACTATGTTCTCGATTCAGAACAGGCAACAACAGTCTACCTTTTATTTAGGTTTTGAAACAAAGAACATGGGTGTGGGTGCCACTTAAGACAGGACTTCTTTCTGAGTGCTCAGTTCAATGTGGAACTTAGTGGAATTATTTGATTAAAGCCAGTTTCCCCAGTAGATGTGTACTGCACAAGGGCTAGGACAGTCTGCGGGGGTCCCACGGCAGTGCCTAGCATGCTGGAGAAGCTCCCTCAAGGAGCTCTGCTGTGGTTTCCAAGAAACAGAATGTGACCAGCTCCCCAGAAACTCCTTCACCCTCCCTTCCAGTTACAACCCCACCAAAGGGTAACACTCCCCTAACAGCCTGGATTAGTATCACCCACTTTTGTCCTTACTATAAATGGAAGGACGCTGCATGAACTCCCATGTGTGGCTTCTTCCTCTCAACATTATGTTTGGGAGATTCCTCTAGTGTGTAGCACGGCCACCCTTGTTGCTGTGTGACATTCCACTTTGTGACTACACCACTATTTATTTATCCATGCTGTCATTGCTGGGCATTGAGGTAGTGTCCAGTTTGGGGCTACTACAAAGAGTGATTTTCAGACGATAGGCAATCCTGAGGGAAAAACACTGGGGGTGGGAGACAGACATGGGCTCTAACGACCGTCATCCTAAATCTACTAAATTCTATCTGGTTCAGATCAGCAATTCCTGTCTTTAAAGACAGATAAGTTCATGTCTCTGGGCTTTTGTCCCTAAAAAGCTGTGGATCAAACCCCCTGCCACATTGAGAATCTCTCGCAGTATCTTGTACAGATGAACTATGAGGCCTTCTGGCCAAGAGGAAAGCTGTAGAGGGAGGACGGTCGCTGTATCCTGGTCTTGGAGCAACCTTAGGCAACTACGACAGCACTCATACTACTCTCGGTTTCCTCCTCTGTAAAATTAGGGTCTGACAGAGAAAACACAATAGTTGTGTGAAAGCGCCTGCTGTCTGGTTGTGCAATAGAAGTCTGCTAAGCCCTCCTGTTCACATGAATGCCGAGACAAGCTGTGAGCTCAGTGGGGGTCAGTGGTAAAGTCCAGCCCCCTGTACTGACCCAGATGGCTTCTCAGGGACACTGAAATCTACATCCTGGCAAAGCCACGCTGGAGGTCTGGTTTTGTGGACACAGAGACAGTTAGAGTGGCTGCTACAGTTTAGTCTAGCAAATTCCACAAGAGTGCCTGTCACTTCCCTGGAATGTGACTTCATCTTTTATTATTTTTAGTGATGCCGTTCGTCCTCTTGGACACGTGTATTCTGCTTTGGCAGAGCCCATTCTCTCACATCATGACTCTAATAAACTCATCAGTGCGTGATGATCTGAGTGTCCTGCAGTTCTAAGAAGTCACATCTTAGATTAAAAAACAAAACAAAAAACCCAAAGGAAGGAACAGCAGCATGCACTACATGGAGAGTAGTCCACACTGGTGATCAGGTCTCATTTCTACCACTAATGAGCTGGGTGACCTGGTCAAGCCCCTGTACCTCCCTAAGTCTCTCTCCACACTCTTGTTTCCATGCCCAGTTACTGCCCCAGTTCAAGCCTTAGTCTTCTCTCACCAGCACTATTTCAGGAGACTTGGAGCGGTCCCCCACTGTTAGAGTTGTCTTTCTAAAATGTGGTTCTCATCACTCCACTTCTCAGCTTACACTATCAATGGCTTCCCTTCGTGCTCAGCATCTAACTCAGGATACCAGGCCCTTTATGATCTGGTCTCCTTCCTACCTTTCCAGCCCCACCAGAGCATGCATTCACACTCTAGCCAGTAAGAGTCATCCCCCCCATGAGACCTGGGTCTCCTGCCTCTCTGCAAACTGCTTCTGCCAGCAGCAATGCCCTTCTATCCTTGTCCATTATTGCTCATCTGAAAAACGTCCATACCCCTTTATCCATTAGTTCTGTACTTGAAAACTTACTCAAAGGAAAGAAATAGAAAACATAGAAAAGCTTTATGCCCAAAGAAGTTCACTGCAGAATTACTTATATCGCTGCAGAATTAGAAATATCCTAAATGTCTAACAATAGGGCAGTAGATAAGTAAATTATGGTCAGTCACAAAACGGAATATCATAGAGCTATTAAAAGTGATGACAATAAGCCTGGCCATCAAAGTATAACTTTCAAAAAATTAAAAACATAATTCTCATACAAATATATAGTGAATACATGTTGAAGATTTATTTAATTCATTACTGAGGGAATCAGCACGAGGTAAAGTTAGTTCAAAGGATCTGAAAAAAATGTTACAGAAAAAAAAAGAATGCTGAAATCAGATCACTAAATGAGATACAAAATGGGCTAATACCCTACAGGGTGATAAAGTGTAACCTTTGGGATTATATTTTCAGCCAGACAGAAATCATTTTTATCTTTCCTGGCAAGTTATTTATAACTTATCAGTCTTCTGCAAGTTAATATGTAACTTCACAGAATCTGGGCCCTAGAGAGTTAGGCAGGCCTGTTAACCAGTGTTTTTCAAATTCTAATATTTATAGAACCACAGGAGGAACCTTGTTAAAATGCAGATTCTGAAACGGTGACTTTGGAGTGGGGCCTGAGATTCTATATTTCAAACAAGTTCCCCCATGATGCAGACACTACCGGTCCGTGGACCACACTGAGTAGAGAGGGGCTAGGCAATCCTCCAGGATGATACCGAAAGCACGTGTAGTCATCTTTTTGCCTGATTTCCAAATTTTTGATACTTTAAAAAAACATGGTAATAATGTGGGAAAAATAGTAAGTGTTATAATCCTATGTTAAAAAAATCAGAATATCATTGAATATATAGAAGACTTCAGCTTTGCAGAAAAATGGTAGGATATTTAAAAATAGGTGTTTTTTGAGTTATGGGTATTTTTTTTCTATTTTCTACTTTTTACTATTTAAACATTTTAAAACTGAGCATTTTAAAGCCAAGTAAAAACATATTTTTAATGAGAGGCTCTGCTCCAATATTTCCTCTTACAAGAAGCCTGTTCTACTCCCCTCTTTTCAGGAGAATTAATCACTCTCTTAGCCCTTAGAAACAGCCATTTTCAACCTTTTTAGCAGAGAAAACCTACTGTAGCATCCCAATGTATGGAACAGAAAAAGTAGAGATTCTCTGGTTGTAAAGAAGGTGGTTAGCTAGAGCCCAGCCTGCTCAGCTCCGCTCCCAAGCCCTATTCCTCCCTTCCCAAGCCTCAGCAGCCCCTGGACCAACTCACGGGAGCCCATAGCTCCATAAACCCTAGGTTGAAAACCACAGCTGAATAGTTCACAGTCCCAGTTCTATGCCCTTCTTGCCCTGTAAGGTGATGATGAATCTCCCTGTCTATGGGCTCCAGGGGACTGTGAATTATATAGAACTAGGGCTTGAATGCATACATATCTGTCACCTGAACCAAGGGAGCGATTCATTACATGATTCATGAATGTACAAATTAAAAAATTCAACGTCCTTTCTGCCATAACACTAGATAAAGCATAAAAATGATTCTGTCTGCAATGAAAGAGATGATGAGATTTGAAGCTGGAGTCTCTGAGTGTGATCTTTTCTCTCTACTTCAAAAATATATTTGCATGTGTTACTTCTTTTGGGGAAGTCCTGCCCATCCACCTGCCCATTTTCTGTCTCTCCGTCAGTCTATCCCTCTACTCTGTCTGTCTATTTGTCCTTCCATGCATCCATCCAACATATGTGTACATAGCACCTACTATGTGCCAGACACTGTGGAGATTCATTGATGAATAAAACAGGCAGTCTTTGCCCTCACAAAACTTCCAGCCAGTATTCTAGAGAATACTGGCCAGCTAGACAAATAAATGTAAAATTATAACCGTGGAAAGTACCACAAGGGAGAGGTTCATGGTTATAAAAGACTCAGAGAGACATAAGGGTCAGGAAACAGTTCCCTGAGGAACTGCTGGAACCGACAGCTAAAGGATGGGTGGAAGTTGACTAGTCAAAGAGGGGAGGAAGATCATTCCAAGGGGAGGGAATAGCATGTGGAAAACCCTTTGGTTGGGGTGAGGTTGGCAGGGGTTGGGACAAACAGAACAAACAAGAAGCCATAGGAAGAAGCTCACGGTGAGGCTGGAGAGACAGGAAGGGCTGGAGGCCGCATTATGAATTGTATGCTTTATCTTAAAAGGGAAGGGAAGCTAAGGGAGGGTTTTTAAAGCAGGGGAGTGACATGATTTGCATTTTGCAAAGAGCATTTGGGCTACAAAATGAATACAGATTAGAAGGGGGACTGTATGTGGGGGTACAAGGAACAAACAGCCCCAGTAAGAGGGGGGAAGTGGTTTCCTCAGGGTAGATCCACACTTCAGTAAGAAAGGAGGTGGTATGAAAGAAGAGAAAAGGTTGAAGGGGAGGGGGAGTCTTGCCAGTTTTAGAGGAGCAGTTGTAAGGCAGGTAGGAGGCTGAGAGATGGGGACGGCAGAAGTTTGGACCAGCGAAGGGATGGATGGTGCACAGTGAGGACTGAAGCTGGAAACTTATGCACTGGATGTTAACTAACGAACAGAAGAAAATGAGGCACGTGAGGACTTGTCTCAGTGGAGCCTTTGAGGAGGGCAGACATCAGGCTGGGGCTATGGAGGACCCAGACACTGAGCACCTGCCTGCTGCTGTAAAGTTTAATGCACCTGAGGTTGGCAAGCTGGTGTCAGGGAACAACCAGGAGCCAACTTCCAGTCTGAGGCAGCTCGTGAACCTAAACCACAGCACTTGATTCACTTCTGAGTTTCTGGAAACTTTTATGTTCTGACCACTGCAAATATTCCTAATATAACAGCTGGAAATTCTCAGGTCTCTATAAGGCCCAACAATATGGCTCCAATGGGGGTACATGTGGCCCAGGCCTCTGCTGGACAGTGGGCTTCCAGTGACGGGGGACAGTTCTGGCAGCACTACCAGAGAGGAGGTTCAACCCAGACCCAGGCCTGCTAAAGGTCAATTACAATAGCAAGATGCTCTCTGCAGTCAACATCACACACGTGTCTCAGCAAGAGGAAGGAACTGATGTAAAATAAAGAGTGGAAAGAGAAGAACATCTTGAACAGTGAAATGACAGTTTCACCTGCTTCTGATTATATCTAATAGCTGGTGGGGGGTTGGGGAGGGAGGCGGGAGAAAGGGCAGTGGGGGCTGAAGAAATGCAGGACTCAGCAGGACTATGCTTTCAATTGCTCTCAGAATGTAAACTCCAGAAAGCACACCAGTTCAGAGGCACAGAGAGACTTATGGAGATGACATAAATGAACAGAAAATAAACTGCATTTGGCAAGACTGACACTGCCAGTCTGTGCTGTGATAAACAGAGATGTCAAACATGCCCCATGCCTGCCAGGTGCCAGGTTTCAGAAATTCTTTGCTGTGTTAGAATTTGTAAAGGAATGAGCTGGGCTGGTGCTAATTCCTCTGTTATTAATAATGGGTCAAATCTGTAGAGTACTTGCAATGGGCCAGGCACTATGCTGAGAGGATTTATATCTCTTACCCCTGATAATCCTCATATCCATTCTTTAAAGGGAGGAGGGGAATGTAGCTCATTTACCATAAGCTATCGATAGTCCAGTGGAGTGTTGATTCTCCTCTTGACTGTCTATCTGTGCATCCGGTTAGGGACCAGGACACAATGGGAAGAGTTCCAGAATCAACTGACCACTAAGTAAGTCTGGACATGATGTACTTCTGAGGCCATCAGAGCCAAGGTCACTGCTAAGACAGAGGATCAGCTGCTTACCACCCACGACTGTGATTCCTACCACCTGCTCAGAATGGCACTTCCACTGTGTGTGGGCGCTGGGCAACAGGACAGCACAGGTCAGAGCAGCAGGAGATTAAAGAAGACCCGGGCTTGTAAACGGGCAGACCTGGCAGCCAAGCCTGGCTCTTCCACTGACAAGCTGTGGGATTTCAGGCAGGTTCCTTCACCTCCCGGAGTCTCAGTTTCCTCAACAGAAAATAGAAGTAATAACAGCTAGTTCACGGGGTGATGTGAGTGTGATAGATCAGCACATCACAGGAATTGAGCATATACTCCAACGAAATTGTTCCGTATAAGGGGACATAGACATGAAAGCTGAACGGGACACCCAAGCACTGAGTGGAGAATATGTCCCCTGGTTGCAAACACTCCTGGCTCTCTGCTCAGACCCCCTGGGTCCCCTCTACTGGTTCGGTATGCCCAACCCCCAGATTTTGCATGCTCTCACTTCTAGTTGCTTGCATCTTCTTCAGTGGCCACTCTCTCCCAGGGTGTGTGGAGAACAGGCAAAGTACCTTGGGGTTTGCTACCTCTGGGGCATCTCCTAGCCAAAGACTGACAGGTACAGGACTATGAAAGCCCTGCTCCTTTGCTTCAAGGAGGGACAAGGGACAAGCTCTGGGGTGTTATCTGTGCTCCAGAGTTCCATACAGGATCAGGCTGAGAGTAGGATGTCCCCTGAAATCTCACCCTTGCTTCCCTTCTTGCCTTTCCTGTCCTGTCTTCTCCCTTTTCTCCAGGTCTCACAGGAAGTACCTCCTTATTAAACTTCTTACACACACACCCTCATGTCAGGGTCTGCTCCTTGAGAATCCAACCCTAGACACCATCTGACATGCCTGACCTTCCCTTGTACACTCGGGAAATTCCTTTGATACTTGTTCAGGGGTCACTCCTTCCATGAAGCCTGTCTTGACCTCTTCAGCACAGGCACTCTGGACACATGAGCATCCTGTGCTGCTGGGGCGTGGGTGTGTGTACACGTGTATATACACATGTGTGTGTGTGCACGTGTGTGTGTGTGCAAGTTAACTGGCCTGGGGCTGTGGAAGTCTTAAAGGTAAAAAATTAATCTTGTTCATACTTAATGGGGGTACAGTGAGTGTCTAGTTACACTTTGATGGACTGGGCCGCCTTGTTCTAAAATACAACCTTCTACATTAGTGGTTTGCTTGGGCTCCATAGAGCCTGGGGGCTCAGTGAGGGGGTGCAGAGGCTGTCAAGGGAAAATGAAGATATAAATTGGGAGAGTTCCCGGTACCCCACCCGATTCAATCAAAGCGTATTTCAGTTTAGAAATGGGTTCTGTTGTGTAAAAATAATGATGATGATGATAATCATGATGATGACTAGAAACTATTGATTTAGAGTAAACTGGCTGTGACTCGAGGCTTTGAAGGAGGGGAGGACCCGTTTCTTATTTGGCTCCTCTCCTGGGCCATCTCTTCAGGCACTGATAGCCACTATTAACTGAGCACCCACGTGTCTGCAGCATGCAAGGGACTTCACACCAAGATGGCGTTTGATCCCTCCCAGCACTTCAGGACAGATACTCCCCACCTATGATTAGCATGAATCACCACACCTTCACTGATATAAACTGTCTTCTTCCCTCTGTCTCCTCTGCCACCATTACCTCTTGCCAGGTAACAGTCACAGCCTCCTAAATGGCTCATTTCCACCCTTGCTCCCTACAATCCACACGGTAGCCTGTGATTTTTAAAGAATATACATTGAATTATGCCATTCCCTGCTCAAAACAGAAGCTTTCGAAGGCTTCCCTTTGGAACTGCCCACCAGTGTTACATGGGTGGACTCTGCCTGCATCTTCATCATGGTTCTCTTCGCTGCTCACCGGGTTCCTTTTTTTCCTTTTTCCTTGGTCTTGCAGTGCCTTGACATGCCAAGCTGCATGGGTCTTCTTACAGCTCTTCCCCCTCCCCAACTGGGACACCCTTCCCCATGCTTGGCAAGCTAATTCTTTCTCACCTACTAGGACTCAGCTTCCTTGGAGGAGTATTCCTCGACCCCCAATCTAAGGCAGGTTACTCCCTTGGGACTAACCTCAGTTGGAAATAGTACCCTTGTTTGCTTCCTGTTGATTGCCTGTTGACCCTTGTCAGCTCTGGGAGGGGCAGGCACCATGTCTATTTTGTTCTCCATTGTGTCCCCAGGACCTAGTACAGTGCGTGGTCTCTAGCAAGCCCTCAATAAATATTCATCAAATGAATAAGCAAATGCTGACCATTAGAAAATATGACTCATATGTTTGGCAAACCATATTGGAATTTTTCTCATTTCCTGATGGTCAGAGCTTAATTCTCACATGTAGGGGGTGGTGGGTGGGGGAGAAAGAACCACCCACCATCTGTTGCTGATGGTACAGGACGGGAGTGGCGATGACCTCCAACAGTCCTCCTCGTTATCCTACCTCTTAAATAACTTGAGGTTCAAGAGGGGAAACCTCTATTGCCATACGGAATATAATTTTAACTGTAATTGGACACATAAATGGTAAAGAACAAGTCATTCTATTTTGTGACAGTAAAAATTGTAAATTTTGCATCTAGAAGCAGTACAACAAAGGAATGATGACTGGCATCTCTTGCAGTAGCCTCTGTCTTCCATGTTAGAAGATGCTCCTTCCGGCTGAGAAACCCTGGCCTGCATCTTTGGTTGGGGGCAGTGTCAGGGAGCTCACGTGTGGGGAGGGCTACTGAGACGCTATGGGGCACTGAGCAGCTACTGTGTGCCGGCCACTGTTCCGGGAGCTTCACGTGGGTATCACTGAAACTTCACAACAGCTCCAGGAAGCAGAAAGCAGCTTTTCGTGTCATAGATGAGGAAACTGAGGCTCATACAGCTTACTGGACCCCTTAAGTCACACAGTTACAATGTGAGGGAGATGAAATTTGAACCTAGGCTTTTCTGATTGCAAAAGGGAGGTGCAGTACTCACTACTCACAGAGGGAAAGGCCAAAAAGACCAGGACTGACTTCCTGAAAGGGCCAAGACTGGGAATTGAACCTAGAAGGCTTCAGAGAACATGAAGTTGAGACTTGCTGACCTGACCAATCAGCGCTTGACAGGGCAAGTTTATTTATTTATTTATTTATTTTTATTTTTATTTTTTTTTCCTCTTTTGTCTTTTTTACTGACCGGTAACGGGATTGCAACCCTCGGTGTTGCGCCCGCACCGCGCTCAGCCAGTGAGCAGGAACCGGTCTCCACATGGGATCCGAACCCTCGGCGGGAGCGCCGCCACGCTCCCAAGCAGTGCACTCTCCAGTGCGCCACCGGGCCGGCCCAGGGCAGGTTTATTTAGAAGTGAAAGCGTGGCTGCAGTCGTGAGGCTTTGTTCTAGGGTCTGCTCTAGCCCACGAAGGGAAAGTCCCAGCTGGGATGAGGAGAGCCAGGCTCAGTCTGAAGGAGTTAAATAAAATAAGTCCATTATTTCTTTGCCATACTGGATACCTTTGCGTTTGTCTAATCCTTTCCATCCAAAAAGGCTCAGTGCCTTCCCATGTGACTGAGTGGCCACAAGGTAGAGGGAAAAGAGCTACCAGGCTGGGAGCCAAAAATGTTGGCTCCAATCCTTGGCTCAGCACTGTGAGATTTTCATTCACTATAGGAAGGAACCCAGTGATTCTAACCCAGGGAGGGCACGATGGGATCTCTGGGGACTTTGTAAAATTATAGCCCCTTCCTATCTGCAGGGTAAGGGACCTGACGGCAATGGGCTCCAAGAATACCTCTCTGGACATGTGGCTCCCATGGCAGAAGTTTAAGTAAAGGGTCCCAAACGTTTATCCTGCAAACCAGCAAGGAACATTATTTCTTAAAATAAAGCAAAGCAAAAAGCACGAACACTCCCCAACCATCTTTGGACAAAGATTTTTATGTTCTCTCATTAAGATTGCTGCTTGCCCAGAAAGTCACCACCAAAAAAGCGGTCTAAGGACTCTGGCTCAGATGGGAGCTCCAAGAAAAGTCAGGGGATGGCTGGCCCAATCCTGACACTCTTTATTAGAGAAGCACATTGGAGACTCGTTCTGTGGTCAGGCCTAACCTGTGGTCCTGGCCCCTCAGCCTAGTTCTCCAGCTTTCCTGCTAATTCTGAGGCTACTATATATCCTTCTCACCCATTCTGATTCTGCTGAAGCAAAACACAGTCTTCCTTTCCTGCTTGTGCCTAAGATCTCAGTCTGGTGCACACTCCACACAGCAAAGGCTTACCTAATCCTTTGTGGACTTGTATGTTTATCATATATTCTGCTATCTGAAAATATCAAGAATTCATACAAACTTCTCATATAGACTGAGAAAGGAGTTTGGGGGTGGTGCTTTGCAGTAACAGAGCCGAGCTGATTCTATAAAGTCCTGGTTTGTCTTGGGGGGAGTTTCTGGCCTCATTTGCTGGCAGCTCTCCTTAAAATATGGGATGTTTGTTGAGTCTTTTTTCTCATCTATGGGCCTCAGTAGCCAATTCAGGGGTCAGGGAAAGCCATCCCCCACTACTCCCCAACGTCAGATACCTTTTTATGGCTGCAAGAGTAGGGCTGAATGTCTCTAGAGCCTATTCACATTTTCTTTCCCTCGTACCTCTCTGAGATGAATTCCTTTTCTGTAAGAGGGCCAGCTTTCCAGGGCATGATTAGCTACGTTCCCTTTGTTCTTAATCTTTATGATTTTTTGGGCCCCGTCCAGCACTTTCTGTACTTTTCCCTTCCATCCCCCTACTCACTCCCTGAAAAGTAAGTAGGGTTGGGTTGAATATGAAATTCAGAATATTATCGGCACCTCACAATTAGCACTTTGGTTCTGCTGTCGGACAGATCTCACCTAGAATTCTCAGCCCTGGGTGTGTATGAAGCCAGGTAAGGTTGGTGTGGCTGGTCTCAGTCACATGTTAATATGCTACTGGGAAGCATCTAAATCTGTTTGTTAATAAACAAGGCAAATGCCTCAAGAATCTATTACATTTTTTCTAGTTATTCACCCAGATGCTCTGTAAGGCACTACTTACACCATGGCATAAAAATGAAAGGCACAAAGAATCACAAATAATCCACATTATTTGATTTCCCTATCACTTAAATTTACCACCATGTACAGGTTACATGGTTAAAAATTGGATTGTTTTCCTTTTCTCACCCACACCCTGCTCAATACCAGATGCAAGTACATTTCCTGTTTGTTCCATGGCCATAACAATTTGGTGCCTAATCTAAAATCTTGTGAAATTTTGCCTAATTTAAATTTGGCAGCCATCCTCTGTGGAAATTGTCCTTCAGACTGAAGGTTGACAGAGAGCCAGGCATGTAGAAGAATCACGCAGGGAAGAATGTGTTTGTTCTAAAAAGGCAAACCTACCCACTTAGAAAAGACTTTTCTTCCCTGCCAGGAAAGTTGATAACAGATTTCAGAACTTCATCTTAGCTCATGCATTGAAAAGACAAAGTCATGGAAGGAGGGAGAAGAGGGCATTGTAGAATTCCCATGTGTGTGAATATTTTTTGGAACACTGAAAAAAAAAAATCAGCCTCTTCCTAAGAACTCTTGATAACAAAACTATCACCATAGTGTTCAAAATGGAACAGTAATTAATAGAAGTGGTATTTTGGGGGAGTACAGATGACTCAGAATCTAACAACGGGATGTGAAGCGACATCTTCCTGGATTCCATAGCTCAGTCCTCTAATAGAAGGCAATGTGCCCAGTGATAGTTTTTCCATCTACACAAGGGACTCCACCTGTAGGAAACCTGTTAAGCATTTCCAGTGGCTCTTAGTTGTTAACACTGTGGTCTGCCAGAAGATTCTAAACCTCTTGTGTTGGGCATGTATTTCATTTTGTAAAACTTTTTAACCAGAGTTATGACCGTGAGCAGTGAATCACTTTCCTCTCTCACTTCCCAGGTGAAGGTCTGAATTAGAAGTTAAATGGCCAGAAGAAGGTAGGGAGAAAAAGAGAATAGCCAACTCCAAATATTTGACCTGCTGGAAAAACTGACCCTAAGTAGTGAAGGACTCCAGTGTCATTCCATCCAGTTTCTACTACTAAAACTAGCGCTTGCACGACTTCTTCATCTGACACTCCCTCCCTGCACTGAACATGGAGTCATCAGGAAATCTTAACAATCTGTTCTTCGTAAGTACATAATCTTTATGAATTCATTACTTTTGTAAATTTGTCACAGCAACACAGACTCTTCCAAGAGAAGGTAAGTCGCCCTCAAAAGAAGGTAAATGCCACAGAAAGGGATGCAAAAAGGTAGCCTCAT
>NW_007726221.1:157945-194353 GCF_000696425.1 Galeopterus variegatus | reverse complement strand
CGGATCCCACATACAGACCGGTTCCCGCTCACTGGCTGAGCGAGGCGCGGAAGCAACACCGAGGGTTGCGATCCCGTTGCCGGTCCCGGTCCGGTACGGGGGCAACACTGAGGGTTGCGATCCGTTGCCGGACACGGAAAAAGACAAAAAAAATAAAATAAAATAAATTAGGCCTAAGGAGAAAGGGGCCTATGGCGGGGGGGTGGCACATCTAAGACTCAGGAACTGCCCACAGCCAGAGGCAGTCGGAAGTCTTGCTATGGGCTCAGACTCAAAGCCACTGATCCAGATAATAAGAAAATGGCTCCAAAACATGGATAGAGAAGGAATTTGGAAAAAACACAGGGACTGGCAAAACTGTGGCCTAGGGAAGAGCCAGAACCTGGAACCCGTGGAACGGATGGTGCCGCCTTGATGGTGGATCAGAGAGACAGCCTGGCTTCTGTTGTGGAAACAGAGGGGGTGCCTAGGCTCTACCAGTAAGGGGTCTAGTGGTACACCCACCTACACTGACTCAGCTTGCAGGCTCGTGCTCAGATGCCAGCTTTGACTCACTTCTGGCTAAACCTACAAAGAAACAAGAAAGTGGAGGGCTTTCTCTATATAAAACAGTTCCAAGGGGGCCCTTTGCTCATCTTTGCCAAAGAAATCAAAGACTTTCCTGGGATGGCACATGGGGATCCCAGTTTGTGTACTTTCCCTGGAAGTTGTGCACAAATTACTGTTCTTTTTCTAATCTGTAAAATGTATTTTAAATATTTCTGAGAAGCTTGTCATTCAAAGCAATTTTTCCAGTTAATTCACTTTGTGCAGAAAATAATTTTGTATGCAAATAATCATTAAAAGATTTTTTTTAACATTTACTTGTACATATTTGTGGGGTACAGTGTGTTGTTTCAATAGATGCATATACTGCACAATGATATACTCAAATAGTCTTTACCAATTTTGTATTTGTAGTTTTATGTATCAGGGTAGATTGTATTTTCAGTCTTGAATAATAATAATCATGATCATCTGGATAATAATATTAATAATAATGATAACAATAATGCTGTTGATAATTGCCAAAGTTAAGGGCTGAGCAGACGAGGAGCTTGGACAGGACAAGCCCTGGTGGTTGTAGAATCTTGAAAGAAGCCTTATGAACTAGAAGAACACTATCAAAGAAATCTAAGTCCTCTGATGATTTTAAAAATCAGATACTACATTTCAAATGAAAACCTAAGGTCAAAATAATAAAACCTCAAATTTTCTTGTCTGGGGCCAGACCTTGAGGTCAAAAGGAAAATAAACACAGCTGTAGGCCAGGCAAACCGCAAAGCTGGCGCTGCTCCACATCCTTAGGAAGGCCTGATGGCTTTTGGAGCCATCCCGGCTCAGCTCCCCAAGGGAGGTCGTGCTGGTTCCAGGGAGACCAACACTCTGTATTTCAGGCTCTGGCAGCAGCTGAGGCCCCATCTGGTTTCCAGGTCTGCTTCATTCTAGGCTTTCCTCTGCACCTGGAATTGCTGCTGGATTCTGCCAAAAAGGCACGTGGAGAATACTCCTCCAAGCCCCCACAGCTTTCAGCTCCTTTGCCTGGCTGACCCATGTACAGCAGTCAGTGGGACATGTTCCTTGGCAAAAGGTCACCACTGGTTACCGAAAGAGACACAGAAGAACCAGGCTGCAGAACTGTGCACAATTAAATTAAATGTAAATGACAAAAGTGCAAGCAGCAGCCATCTGAGTTGAGGGCAAAGGAGACATCAGAGTGGATTTCCACCATCAGTCCATCACCAAGGCTCTGTCAACAGTGGCAAATGTGGCACAGGAAATAAAACTGTTAGTAGCACCACTTGTCAAGAAGATTGACAGCACAGATAAGTCATGGATCAAATCTGGCCCTCTCACTGTTTTTGTAAATAAAGTTTTATTGGAACATAACTATCCCATTCATGTGCAGAATCACAGTCTCTCCAACCTGACCTGGGGACCCATACCAGTAAGGTACTTCCTGTGACACGGGGCTTTCAGATTCCCTTCTGGAATCAGAGGCTGACCAGTGGGGCTCTAGTTCATGCCTGGTCCTCTTCCAACACTGCGTTTATAAAGAGATAGGCAAGCACTGTTGTGAGCCCAACTTGCTCCAAACCAGTTTCCCTCCAGAGCAAACCAGGGAAACCAGAACTGTGTACAGCTGTCCTTGGGGGTGTGCAGGCTGTAACAGCTACAGATAGAAAGTTAACCCCCCAATGCCTGCATCTTCTCAGGTCAGTATATTACTGCTGTGCCTAATTTAAAAATAATCATGGTATGACTTTTCTAAAGATATTCATTCACATGCTGAAGGGTTTATATAGATTAACAAAAGTCTTTCCAAAGGAAAATAAATAGAATCTCTGGGGCTAACATGTGTATTTTGTTTTATCTTCATATGCCATTATTTTTATAGCATTTTGTTAGAAGTAGCCTCTTATACTTAGCAGCTCTTATCTTAAAATCAATCACAGTAAATTCATATGATTCTTCAAGGGCCACCAATTCACTGATTGAGGTACTTTTATAAATCACTTTTGATAAACTCATAACAAAGTGACCTGAGGTTCAAGAGTTGGACTTTTCTGAAACAAGGAGTCATCTAAACTAGGACTCATGGGTCAAATCTGGCCCTCTCATTGTTTTTGTAAATAAAGTTTTATTGGAACATAGCCATCCCATTCATTTAAGTATTGTCTATGGCTGCTTTCACAACATAATGGCAGAGTTGAGCAGATGCAAGAGTATATCCTGTAAGACTGTATGTCCTATAAAGCTTAAAATATTTATTACTGGGTTTTTACAGAAAAGGTTTGCCAACCCTTAATCTGAAGAGTGGTCTCCAGACTAGCAAGCAGTATTGGCAT
Organism: Galeopterus variegatus; assembly: GCF_000696425.1. Taxonomy (NCBI): domain Eukaryota; kingdom Metazoa; phylum Chordata; class Mammalia; order Dermoptera; family Cynocephalidae; genus Galeopterus; species Galeopterus variegatus. The sequence continues at coordinate 191,465 of NW_007726221.1, read as the reverse complement.
CACCTGGAAGCTTGTCAGAACTGCAGAATATTAGACTCCACCCCCAAGGAATTTGTGTTTTAACAGATTTCCTGGTGATTCTGATGCAAGCTGAAGTATATATAAGAAACTTAAATGTGCAAATAAAACACCTGGGCAGCTTGTTACAGTAAAAACACTGATTCAGTAAGTCTGGGGTGGAGCCCAAGATTCCACATTTCTAACAAACTCCCAGGTGATGCTGATGCTGCTGGACCTCAAACCACATTCTGAGTAGCAAGGGTCTGGTATTTTCCCCTGGCATCATCTAGCAGCAGAATTACCAATGGCACTTGCCAGAAATGTTTTAAAAGGGGCAGCCAGAGTATCATGAAGAAACCAATTCAAATACTTTTAAATGAATTCGGAGAGTGCAGTTCCTCAGAACTTACCTTTTTCAATATTTCTGTGTTCAGCAGCATGTAAATGTCTATAGTACGACTTTCTTCTTTAGCAAGAGCACTAAGGTTACAGTGCATTGTTAGGCAAGATATTCCCGGCTTTTCACAGTCCTGGGAAGAAAAATCAGAGGACTGTCAAATGGTTTTAAGAACAAAGACAAATTCGCAGCCATTTATAGAGCAAAGGGCTCCAGAATCTTCTTATTCCAGTAACTAAAGCAATTCCAGGAAGAGGAAATCCAGAGGAAGATGCCATCATTCTCTCTTGCCACCAGAGGGCATTGGAGGGATTTCCCATAGAGAGTGCACCAAAGCATGCCTTCAAGTCAAGCAACTGGGAGAAAGCAGCTCACTGGTATATCCTACCAAAATATTGGATTTCACAAGGAGAAATAATTTTTTTAAAAAAGAACGCAATTGCATATTCTGAAAACATTCTTATGAGTTTTTAATACAAGATATATTTCCTACATTATGCAATTTCTGCCCGTGTAGAGGCAAATCCTTTCATGCCCATTTTTTAAGTACAGTAAATTAGAGGGCTAAGAAGTCATATGACTCTTGTTCAAGAAAAGACATAAGTTACCAATAGAAATATAAATTCAAAATTTAAGTTACAAAAGAGGAAGTTTTCTCTTTTGTATTACAGGATCCAGATGTACATACATACCTTCACGATGTTTCTTTCATGTACAGGGTAAAATTTTCAGACACAAGAGAAGTATCTGTCAAACAACTAGATATCACTATACCTAACAATTGAAAGGACTTTAAAAAATAGATGTACTATCCTCACTATGTAAGTGAATAAAAACATTTCAAGTGGCAAACGGTCGCCCTTTTCTATAGGAGAAGACAGTGAGGAAGGACGTGATAAACCTAACTGTGATATACATGGTCTGTGTGGTGGGTTGAATTATGTTCCCCCAAAACTCACTGAAGCTTGAATTGTGTCCCCCAAGTTTTATGGATTAGAAACTTAGCCCCCACTGTGGCTGTTAAGAGGGTGGAAAATCCTATTATGATCATTGGAAGGTGGAGCCTTGAAGAGGTGATTGGGTTGTAGGACCATGCAGTGGTGAATGGATTAAAATGGTGGTTGGGGCCCGGTTCTGAAGGCTTTAAAAGAAGAGGAGAGTCTGTCTCTCTTGCTCTCTCTGCTTCCACCATCTTGCAATGTGAGACCCCTGGGTCACTGTAGCCACCACCAGATGGACTTTGGACTTCCTAGCCTCAGAAACTGTAAGCAATAAATTTTGTTTTTCTTTATAAATTACCCTGGGGTATTTATTATCTTGCAATGTGAGACCCCTGGGTCACTGTAGCCACCACCAGATGGACTTTGGACTTCCTAGCCTCAGAAACTGTAAGCAATAAATTTTGTTTTTCTTTATAAATTACCCTGGGGTATTTATTATCTTGCAATGTGAGACCCCTGGGTCACTGTAGCCACCACCAGATGGACTTTGGACTTCCTAGCCTCAGAAACTGTAAGCAATAAATTTTGTTTTTCTTTATAAATTACCCTGGGGTATTTATTATAGCAACACAAAATGGACCAATACAGGCTGAAATAAGGAGTTAAAGAAATGTAACCAAAGATACCGGGAAAGGAAGCTTTGGAAAAGCATTACGATTCCATCTTCAATACCTTCACTGTTTAAAAAATTTAGGTATAACATTTACAGCAAATAAAACACATCTTAAGTATACACCTTGATAAATTTTTACATGTTTATACACAGAGAACCACCACCCTGATCAAGATGTGGAACATTTCTGGCACCTGAGTGGGCTCCCTCATGCCCCGTCCTATCGATATTCCTCCAAAAGTAATCACTATACTGACCCCCATCGCCACTGATTAGTTTTTGCTATTTCTGAACTTCAGAGAAGTGAAATATACTGTAGTATGTGTCCTTTTGTTTCTAGATTCTTTCACTCAATATTATATCTGTAATGTTCAGTCATATTGTTGTGTGTAGCAGTAGTTTGTTATTTTTCAGTGCTATGTAATATTACAGCGTATGCATATATCACAATTGTTTACTCATTTTCCTGTTTAGATATTTAGATTGTTCCCAGCTTTTTGGCTATCTTAAGATTGCTGTGAATATTCTTGTCCATGTCTTTGGGAGACACAAGTACTCATTTCTCTTGGGGATATACCTAGGAGTGGAATGGCTGAATCACAGGGTACATATATGTTTAATTTTAGTAGATACTACAAAATAGTTTTCTAAAGTGGTTGTACAAGAACCATCACTCTTGTTCAGACTTACATCAGGAGAAACATTTTACTCTCTGCTTGGTAGGTTGCAGAAGCTTTCCCGTTGCCAGGCAATGGAATTTGGAATGCAAATTTAACACTTTGACTGAAACCCCAGGCTGAAAACTAGGAGTTGAACACAGTCCTTGTGATTTATAAATCAACTGATTAAAGCCAGATTTGGGAAATAATAAATAGCAAATAGAAAACTGGCCTCTAATTTCAGACTTGTCTTCCTAGCGAGGACCACCCATGTTACCCCAGCCACAAAGCAAATCCTTACCAAGACTTTTCTTCCAGACTTTGTGAAAAAAGCAAATATTGTGTGGAAGATATTTTCCTGTTCTTGAGGGATGATGCAGGGGGTTGGGTTTTTCTGGAAAGAGCAGTTTCCCTTCTCTTGGCCCACCTGAAAATGAAAAGAGGCCTGTCAGAGTGGTCGATCCCAAGAATGGATCATGATCCTGGAATCCCTTATTGTAGAGGTGGTAGCAGTAGAATTCAAATTCACCTTTTTCCCTTTGTCCATTCTCCAATGGACAACCATGGCTGGAAAGCTGAGGGCAGAAGTCATAGCACCAACTGGACTAAATAATAGAAAATGTGGATCTTAAGTCCCTAAATAATTAAGATGAGATGGCATGCAACACAGAAATCAGATGTGACTACGAAACAGTAAGACTTCAGGAACAAAATAAACCTTATATTTCATGGTTTCCAAAGCACATTTACGGTAATGTGCCATATAACAATGTTTTGGGTAATGATGAACCACATATATGATGATGGCCCCTTAAGATTGTAATAAAGCTAAAAAATTCCTATTGACTAACAATGTCATAGTCATTGTAATATCATAGTGTAATACTTTTTCTTTTCTTTTTTTTTTTGTCTTTTTTTTGACCGGTAAGGGGATCGCAACCCTTGGCTTGGTGTTGCCCGCACTGCGCTCAGCCAGTGAGCGCACCGGCCATCCCTATATAGGATCTGAACCTGAGGCGGGAGCGCCGCTGCACTCCCAGCGCCGCCCTCTCCTGAGTGCTCCATGGGGCTGGCCCAGTGTAATACTTTTTCTTTTCTTTTTTTTTTTTGTCTTTTTTTTGACCGGTAAGGGGATCGCAACCCTTGGCTTGGTGTTGCCCGCACTGCGCTCAGCCAGTGAGCGCACCGGCCATCCCTATATAGGATCTGAACCTGAGGCGGGAGCGCCGCTGCGCTCCCAGCGCCGCCCTCTCCTGAGTGCTCCATGGGGCTGGCCCAGTGTAATACTTTTTCTAAAAAAAATAAATTCAGTGTAGCCCAAGTTTACAGTGTTTATGAAGTCTATGGTAGTGCACAGTAATGTCCTAGGCTTTCCCACTCACTCACTGACTCACACAGAGCAACTCCCAATCCTGCAAGCTCCATTCATGGTAAGTGCCCTATACAGGTGTACCATTTTTTATCTTTTAAATACCGTATTTTTACTGTACCTTTTCTGTGTTTAGATTTGTTTAGATATACAAATACCATTGTGTTGTAACTGCCTACAGTACAGTAACATGTTGTATAGGTTTGTAGCCTAGAAGTCATAGGGCATACTATATAGCCTAGTTGTGTAGCAGGCTAATCGTTTAGGCTTGTGTGAGTACACTCTATGGTGTTTGCACAACACAATCACCTAATGATGCATTTCTCAGAATGTATCCCCATCGTTAAGCAACACATGATTATACAAACACGCTTACAGCAATTCTCCAAGATAGGCATTGATGCTCTTTGTCTGGATAAGGAAAATGAGACTCAAGTCAAGTCACTCGCCAACAATTACAGAGTCAAGGACCCAGGTCTTGAACTCAGGTCTACTGAGACCAAGCTTTGCGCATGGTCCACTACCAGAGGTTTTCAAATTGTTCCACGGAGCCCCTGGGTGTTATAAAAGCCCTTAAGAGTCCACCTAGATAGGGGAAGGGGCAGCGAGCAGGACTGCTCTAGGTCCAATGAGAGCATCAACCATATACAGTGCCATTTATTTCTTTATTTTTATTATTATTATTTTTAAAGATGACTGGTAAGGAGATCTTAACCCTTGACTTGGTGTTGTCAGCACCACGCTCTCCCAAGTGAGCTAACGAGCCATCCCTATATGGGATCCGAACCCGTGGCCTTGGTGTTATCAACACCACTTTCTCCCGAGTGAGCCACAGGCCGGCCCCTACAGTGCCATTTAAAACCAGGGTTCTACCAAAAAAATAGCTGGACAGCCACTGTGCTGAGCCAGACGGGAACTTACATGCCCAGTGAGCTCTTGGTGAGGCATCTGATCTTGCCTGTGAGACAACAGCAGTGGTGCTGAGCAACACTGAAAGCAAAACAAGCCAAAACAATGGTGTGTAGCCTTTCAAGTTGATCTCTTCAAGAATAACACTTTTTTTTTGATGCCTAAATTGAAGAATTGTCAAAAAAATGAAGTCTTCTTTACATATCTTCATATCACACTGGTTGTAGCTGAAGATGGGACAGGATGTAAGGTCAGATAAGAAAATTAATAATTAGGGCCGACCCTGTGGCTCACTTGGGAGAGTGCGGCGCTGGTAGCGCCAAGGCTGTGGGTTCGGATCCTATATAGGGATGGCCAGTGTACTCACTGGCTGAGCGTGGTGCGGACCACACCATGCCGAGGGTTGCGATCCCCTTACCAGTCAAAAAAAAAAAAAAAAAGAAAATTAATAATTAGGGCCGACCCTGTGGCTCACTTGGGAGAGTGCGGCGCTGGTAGCGCCAAGGCTGTGGGTTCGGATCCTATATAGGGATGGTCAGTGTACTCACTGGCTGAGCGTGGTGCGGACCACACCATGCCGAGGGTTGCGATCCCCTTACCAGTCAAAAAAAAAAAAAAAAAAAGAAAATTAATAATTAGTAATTCATAGTTTGGGATTGTGTTTACAATCCCATTGCTAACCAGAATCAACTGCTTAAACTCTCCTATCTTTAATGCCCTTGAATAAAATATAACGTGTATGAATTTGTTCAAGAATATTTCAAATTCTCATTTGTGGTAGGGAGCAAAGTTTAAAGTTTTTACATAAAGAGAATTCTAACTTAAGCTAACCATGCTAATTTTTAAATAATGAACTATAAAACAAGACCACCAAAATTTGCTAAATTAATCCTTAGCTTATCTTTGGTATGAACACATTCCAGAATCTATTATATACATCTGAAAATAAATAAGGTGAAGATTTGTTCCCTCAAACTAACTACTAGAAAAGAGAATGTTGCCTTTAAAAGTCTCTCACAATTTGGGACTTACTGTCATTTACAAGCCAAGCCTCTCATAATTTGGGACTTTCTCAATTACTATATTTGAACCAGAAAACTTGGGGAAGACATGCCAGCTGGAAATGGTCTCAATCAACATTGGTTTTGGATGATTTTAGAACTCACTAGAGAGAATTAATGGAAAGGAGGCAATAAAGTTCAACACAGATTTGGTGATTATTCCTTGAGCGCGATTGTTGAAAGTTGTGATAAATATATTGAATCCCATTTTAGAAAGCAGTATGTAAGCTGCTCATATGGTGAGATAATGAATATTCACTTATTAGACAAATGAGAAAAACAACTGCTGCAGTGTTATGCAAACGGATATTTGTGTGTTGCAATAAAATAACAACATCGAACACATTAAAAAGTTTTGCATTTCAAATAAATTAGACAAATTGAAGATGATTTATTCTGGAAAACTATTGACCAAAAAAGTGGCTTAGTAAGGATATACGTTGATCTCAAAAGACGCACGTTTGAATAAAATAATTTTGTGAAACGTGACAATGAAAGAGTAATATAAATTAATACATTATTCTTATATGATTTTAAATATGCAACTATGTGATTAAATTAAATATTATGAGTAGATAGCTGATTATTTCACTCATTTTCCTAAATTTTTAAGGCAAAATTTATATTCTCTAAAATGCACAGATCTTAAGAGTGCAAGTTTGATGAATTTTGACAAATTAAATCACCCAGTAACCACCAACCCAGTGAAACTGCAGAACATGTTCATCACTCCAGAAAGCTCCTCAGTCCCTTTTCCAGTCAATTCCCACCCCCACCCCAAAGGCAAACACAGTTTTGATTCCTATTAAGTTCATCAAAAAATTTTTAAAAACTGTTAAATTTGCCTCATTAGGGAAGGGGGGGTGTCATTTGGGGGTTGCCCTATATTTAGGCATGTACAGTATGCAGTGGATGGAAAACATTTATGTTCACTGGGCATTTGACAATTAGAGTGGGCGTACTCATACCCCTAACTCCCATCACCTTTTCCCTCTGAAGCACGTGGGTCTCTACTTTCCCTGCTTGTCTTCTGGAGTGGACATCTGCTGATAGACCACTGGAGAACAGTCCTCTGGAGCCCTGAGGCATGCACATTGCTCTGTTAAGATTACCAGGCCTGGCCACCCAAACACAGTTGGTCTGGGTTTAAAGAAACAGAAACTCTGAGTCTTGTAGGATGCAATCACCCGTAATTAAAATCAGGGGTGGGGGTTGAGTTCCTCTTTGCTCTGCAAATTGATGCTTCGGGTTTCTAGGCAAGGAGAAGGAGCTCGGAACAGAGTCCCCACCCAGGCAGCTTCACTAATGTGCTTTGGGTGTGAGCAGCTGACATCCGGCCGCAAGACGCCAGCAGAGAGGGGCAGGGAGCAGGGAACGGCAGGGCAAGGGTGTGAGAAATAACCCTAGCTGGAGGGCAGAGCTGTGCTCAGAACTTAGTTTTCCTCTTGCATGGGGAGTTGCTGGGGTGGCCTGTGGACAGGGTAATGATGATGACATGATATGATATGTTGTGACACTTAATCTGCCCGTTGTGGAATGTGAAGAAGTGAAATGGAGACAGAGTCTGTGCTGAATGAAAATCTTGGCCAGTTGTGCTCTGACTGTGGTTACACAGGAATCACTTCAATTGGGGAAAACAACATTTTTCTGGGAGGTTCAGGGTGGTTCCCTTTCAAAGGGAGATTGGAGATTGCTTGGTGCGGCACAGGTCTAATTCAGACCAGCTACTCCTGTTGTGGACGCTCTCTCAGCTAAAATTCAGCAACTCAGTGCCTGGCCAGGGTCACCAAGGGGGGACTCGTGTTGGATGGATACATATGTGAAGCCACAATAACAACACCTAACACATGTGCAGCCCTTGCTGTGGGCCAGGTTCTGAGTGGTCTTCACACATTAATGTCCAGTCCTCACTACAACCCTGTGAGGCAGGTGCTATTACCATCCACATTTTATAGACAGAGAAACTGAGAAGCAAGGGTAGGCCAGATGACCAACGGAGGTCCCCCGGCTAGCAGGCCACAGAGCTGGGCCGGGATGCAGACCATCTAGTTCCAGAGATCTGCTCATAGCCACTTCCCTGTACTGCCTTTTAGGTGTGAAAGCTGAGGATGGGTTTGGGGTGAAGTCATAGAGGAGTGAGTATACGTGGAGGGAAACCATCCCTTCCTGTTCTCTCCCTAGTCACAGGGAAGGGATAAAGGGAAGGAAGGACTAGTCTAAAAACTTGAAAATCCCAGAGTCCTCCATCCTGACCCATTTCTGCTGCTGTGGCAAAAACAAAAAACTCCTGCCCAGACCATGGGCGATAAAAGTGCCTGGGAGGCCAGGCCTCTCTGCTGCCTCTTGGGCTGGAAGGGGAACAGAGCATCCTGGAATGTTGTTTCTGGAAGCCAGCTCTGAGATCATGTGGTCCCGTGGCCTCGGCTGACAGATAAGAAACCAGAGGCCCCCAAGTTCAGTGACTTGTTCAAGGTCATGTGGTTGGTTGTTGGCAGCGTCCAGCACCCAGTGAAGAAATTCTGTGGCACAAACGCTCTTGCTGAACACCCAATGGTCTCTGGCTTCAGCTCTAGTTCTGCCTTCTAACAGCTGTGCCATTTTGGGCCTCCGGGGGCTCAGATTCCTCATCTATAGAATTAGGACATTGGCTTCCATGGTCACTAAGGTTGTCCTCAGTTGTTAATTCTATATTTCATGGACTATCTGTGCATTTTCATTAGAGCGTGGGGTCACCTAATCTCACGTTATGTAGATAAGCAATTATTGACCACCTACCCCCCACTACTTGGTTTCAACCACTCTCTTTGCTCAAAATCAAGGGGAAGTAATGCTTTCTTCATGTGTTACAGACAACCCAAGCACCACCCAGCTCATGTCTAACCATGTCATTTCCTTGGCTGGCCGAGGACTCTGTGGCCATTGACCCCCTGCTCATCTCTGCCTACTCCCTTCTCATTCATTTCCCAGACTATCTGAGTCAAAACGCTTCCCATGACATGGCTGCTTATCTTCCAGGACCTCTGGAAGCTGGAAGAGGGCCATGGCTATTGGAATTTGAACCAAAGGACTTTACCACGCACAAACAAAGACAAGAGGATGCGGGACACAGTGTCAAGGCTAAATTCTGCCAAGGTGGCTATTGAGGGTTCTCTGCTGGCATCTGTCCTTCCCTCTACCCCAAAGAAAATATTGTGCAAGTTTAAACCAAGAGATGGTAGTGATTTGGGAAACTGTCAGGAGCCCTGGTTGTGGGAGCCCAAGGAGTGAACATCACTTGGTGGAAAAGTCTGGGTCAGCCTTGGTCAAGGAAATCTTTGTGGTCAGAAGCCATCACGGTCCTAAGCCTGTCAAAGGACACAGGGCCCCCTGTTCACTCTAGGTGGCAAGACCTAGCTTCATGAAATACTGGGTGTGAAGCATGAATCAGGGCTGATTCCTTGGGTCTGAGACTGAAAAAATGTTGATCTTTCATTTTGAATGTTACTATCATCTGCCACCAGGTAGAAAATGGAAGTCTAGAGCTTTTACTAAATACTCTTTAGGCTGTGGTGGTCTGAAAGGGGTTGGAGGAAAGAAGGCCTTTCCCAGTCGTAAGCTCAGGAGAGAGTCCTCCATTAGGTACCTGTAAGAGCTGTTTGCTGACTTAGGACACAAGGCTCTCCCAGGTCACCAGAAGAGAGTAGTCCTAACACAGTCCCTGTCCCTGGGCCTGAAATCTGGAGGGGCAGAAAAGTCCTCTTATCTTTTTTCTAAGTCTCATGCCCCAAGCACATCACCCTGGGGACTAATTCTAGTTGCTTATGGCTCCATCTCTATACTGAGTACAGACATAAAAGGGAATACTAGGTAACATTAGGTGCTATTCTAAGCACTATGGCATACATTGAATGCTTACAGCACCCAAGTGTGGAGGGCACTATTATCAGTAGTGTGACCATATAATTTATTGCCTAAACTGGGACATTTTTGAGAGTGAAGTTGGGGAGTCAACCAGATATAACAGCCAGACTGAAACATTTATCAGGGATGTGTCAGGCCAACTGTGACATCTGGTCTCCTTAATTTTCACCCCCATTTCACAGATGAGAAAACTGAGGCTAGAGAGGTCAAGTAACCTGCCATGTACCTATAAGCTCTGAATCTGTGGGAAGCACATCTCCAAAGTCTCCACCAGGATGCTCCTTGTCCCACTCCACCTTCTTTGAGCCCAGGCTGCATAGCCACAGTTCCACATGCTGAAGCCCAAACACATCCTGAGCACCATCTTCCTGTTCATCCATTCGCAGCCCTCAGAGCACAGCTCCTACTGTGATTATTCTTGTCTACAAATTTCTACCCCCACCATGAAGTCAACCCTGTCATGATCTGCATTCCTGACTCATAGGAGGTGGCACCTGTGATGGATCTAGATGGATAAAGAAAACTTCTAGAGAGTAAACCCCAGCCAGCTGGGGGTCCAAGGATGGGGAGGGTCACCAAAGGGTCCCTGGCTTGATGCCCGTCAAATGTAGTACATAGCCAATAAAAGGGAAATGGAAGATTGAACTAGCAGAGGAACAACCTCAGTGACAACAGTACTCCCCATGAGCCATTCTTGGAGTTATCACCAACGTGGTTCTTGGGTACAGTTTGATCTAAAAGCCATGTTTGTTGAATTGAATTGGATTAAAGGGCATAGGTTCATTTTTGAACAACGTGTGTTTCATGTTAACTCACATTGCTCTGTTAGCCATTGGCTTTATGTTCTCTGTTACATCCCTGGGCCACTTTTCCATATCATGTTACACCAATCACAGCTGATGGCAACTGGGTAAACATGACCTGACCCCGACTTACTGCCTGCTTCTCTGAATTCACATGCCCCTTGAGTTTGAAAACTCAGAGAATGTTTTGAATGCATACTTTGCTAATTCAATTACCTAGTGCCTACTCTGGGAACCAAAGAAGTCCCCATCCTGCCACAGAAGGCTGAACATTTACTGCAATGGCTGTGGTGATGTTAACTTTAGGACTCCAAGGTTTGAAATAAAAATAGTACTCATAAAATGACCAAGAAATGACACCAACTGGTTAATTAGGCCAACCTAAGATGTTTACTACTAGAAAGGTAAGATAGCTACATACTGTCAATTCAGCAAAATGTGATTCACATTTGCTTTACAGTCTTACAGCACCCTTCATATCATATCTTATGTTAAGTCACATTGCTAAGATTTACTATTGCGAGCTTCTTGGTATTGACCAAAAACTGTAAAAAATGATGTCAATATTTTGATAATAAACCTGAGACAAATAATTTCATGTATCACCATTCATTCCAAGACTTTGTAATAATGCAGGTCTAGAATAACCTATAAGGGGTGGGTGTTCAAAGGCTCCATTAATTTACTCTGATTTTTCAATTGTAATGACACTGCTCAATATAAGGCCAGAGAAACAGCCATAACAATCTTGGATAGTTCCTTATTATGGATATGCCTAACCTTATGTTACTAATGTATTCGAAAGGTTGAGAACCCAATGTTGTATGTGTGCATGCATCACATCATTTAAAGGTAATGAGGAGTTCTCAAAGGCATCCTTTGGTAGATCCTTCTGAAGAGTGATGGATTCTTTTGCTTTGTGAATAGAGATGTCTTGTTTATCATTTCAGCAAGTTCTGATTTTCTGATATTTACCTCTATGTGTAGCTAGAGGTTCCAATACGTTTATACAAATAGACAAAAATCCAAAGAGAAAAAACACTAATGATCACAACAACATGAGGCAAGTTAATATGAGGCTCTAGCTTTGGACAATCCCTCCTCAAATAAATGGGATGCTCAAATAAAGAGGCAATTAAATAAAGAGCTGAAATAAGGAGTTCTGTTTTTGAACTGAAAAGAGTAAATGAAAGCATATAAAAGCTGTCCATAAATAACAGCCCACTCCAAATCTGCAGAGTTGGGGATGGAGCAGGAGGGGACAGAAGTCAAAGAATGACCCAGTATAGTTTAATCACAGAAAAGAAAAGATAGTAACTTTAAATGCCTAAAAAGATCATACCTTTAACTCTAGAAGTCTTTTCTGTAATTGAAAACTGTCTTCCAAATAAAATACTTGCTTTCCCCAACTCCTTCCCCATTCCTTAAGGCAATCACCACTGTAAAAAGTTGTATTCGGTGTGAAAGGTCAGGGTGTTACTGAGACGAAAACAGAAACAGAAAATAAAGAGGAAAACCTCAAAACCAAAGTTCCAGAGGAAAGGAAGAGCATAATCTGTTGTACATATCTGTTGACTTCTGTACGAGTTTGCCATTATTTTATGAACACGTCCACTTCTTATGACAAAATACAGTGAATTTTGTTTCCATCAGCTTTAGGGTTTGGCTAAAACAACGTCCTCCACCCCGCTCCCACCCGCTTGCTCTGGGTGTGACAGGCCTTCGTGCTGGAAAGTCAAGAGTGCAGGCCACCACCAGGCTGCCTCATAAAACAGAATTCATTTAATCAGAGCAAGACAAGTCCCCCAGATGAGGCCCATTGCACAAGCATGGGGATGGCCTTTTACTGGAGTCAAAGTGATACAGATGGGAAGTAGTTTCAGAGAAGCAATGACACAGAAGAATTTCCAGATGCGGTCAGATTCTGTTTAGTGGAGAAGCAAGACACAGATATGTTATCTGAGCACGTGGCATGCGTACCAAAAATGTTTTCCTTCCACAGAAAATGAACCATTTTGGAAGTAGAACGGTCTGTTGATTTGGATATAAATGAGTCAGTAGCCCCGGTACGAGACACAACACAGTCCTTGGAATTGCCTCTGTTTGCTTAAATTCCGGTTCTAGTTCTTAGGCCCATCTATGGTAAAGAACAAAGCTCACACCCATCTCATGTTAAAGGGTGAGGTAGTACACCTATGGATTCACGGGGTTGTCTCTGCATTTATGAGACATAGCCTTTATTATCACCCTTTTATCAAAAGGAAATGACAGTCATTTTCTGGATGCTGTTTCATGTGTCACCATCTGTTTAACTTCTTAAACTTCTTTTCTGGCAATGACAAGTGAAACCGACATGCTACTCATTAAGTGTAAAGTTTCAAGATCTTCATGGGAGGCCTGAAATGTGCTTTAGGCCACAAGTTCAGATAATTAAAGAGAAGTGAAGTTGGCTCCCTGACAGCTGTGGAGATAATTACTTCTCAGTGTCTAACGATGTTGGGGCAGTTCCTTTTGGTCCGAGGAAACTTGGTATGTATGTCAGAAAGGCGCTTTCCTGTTTCTGTGCTTCCGAAGCACACACAATTAGTCCTCGGCAGGTTAAATTAGAACCATGTGTTGCTCAGCAATGGCTGATGAGCACTGTTTATCCTCAGTGAGATTTCCTGTTATCGACTTCAGTAACAGCCATCATCCCTGCCATGGCAGGGCTCTCTGTCATGTTGCTTTTAAGGAATGAAGGAAAGTAAACTGCATAATCACCAACTTTTGAGGCCTATTCATGTTGGAGGCCAGAAAACACCAGGCACCTAAGCATGGGCATTCCAACTGGCCCACATGCTGGTAAGGAAGCGTTAATGTTTCCAGATGTCATGGCAGCTGTAAGCACAAGACGCCCTCAGCCAGCAGGGACACGGCACTGCTTGGCCTGATTTATGTGATCTGTCCACACGGGTTAAAGGGACGCCTCTGAACTGTACTGCACATGGACAGCTTGGGCTGAAACCATCCCCACCTTCCCGAGGCAGTACGTGTTGAATGTAATCTGTGCACAGAAACACACACGCTTTTTCCCTCTGGCCAAGCTCAAATTGACCAAGAGCCCAGCAACATAACCCTTGCTCCAGAATTCAATCAGTCATCCCCCTTCTTTTAAGTGTTTGGCTTCTGTTGAGAAGGACATTTAAAGCAAACCTAATCCTGACCCATTTCAGGAACTTGACTATTCACCTTACATTCATATATGTGCAGAAAGAAGAAGAGGAAAATGGTCTGGGGCCATTGCTGAGATCAACAGAAGAGTGTGTGAGAGAGAAAGAGAGAGGGGTGGGGAGGGGATGGAATATGTTTTCATAACATCTCTGACCAAAGTCTGTGGAGTTTAAGCTTGCTCTTAGAAGCTTTCATTTTTGATAAGTGATTCAATCTCTTATTTCAAAGTTTCACCTTCTTACTTAATCTCACATTGAAATTAAGGCAACCTCTGCTGTGAATCAAGGGAATTTGACAAAACACCTCTACTTAGGGATTTCAATTAAGCACAAATTTCTTGAGTTCTTAGAAACCTTCATGGTCTAGAGGGGCTAGAAGACAAGGTAGGGGTAAGGATGGGGGCAGGGGATAGTGTAGAAAATGACCTGGAAAGGTGGGTGGGAGGTCATGCAGGTTTTGGATCTCATGATTCCGGCCATTAAGATCTCCTTGTAGATCTTTTTACAGAGAATCATAGAGGTATCTCTGAGCATTACACAGAGAAATTACTATGACTAGAAGTCGGCATAGAGAAATGATTAGGACTAAATTTCTCAAATGGTAAACCTGGGCCTCACTGCCTGAGTAACAACGGTTTGTGATGAGAGGTTGGATAAAGAGGCACAGTATTTGGTGCTCAGTTTTAAATTTGTATTTATTTGGAGAAAATGGAGAGAACAAAGAGGATGCCCTAGGATGGGAAAAAGAGAATTAAAGGAATTGTACTTTTTTGGAAGAGAAGGGGAAAGGATGATTAGGTAATAGCTCAACTTCTCTACAAGAGGGAACTAGGCAACTGTTTTCTATTTTAGCTAAGAAAAGGTCAGGGGGAAATCAGAGCACAAAAAATTGAGGATAGTCATAACAATGGGATTTGAGGGATACTAGAATGGCTTAATGAAGAGCACTTGCTGGAAACACAGCTCTGTTGCATTGGGGAGATGTCTCGATTGTATTCTGTCCAAAAGTAGAGGGTGGGATCATATAATCCCCCCAATCCACTCTGGGGCTGTAAATCCATCTCCTGCTGGAGAAGGGTTTCTAAACCTCAAAGCCTTGTTAGAAGGAGCCTCTAACCCAGAAAGCAGGTTTGGTTCAAGTTAAGCCCTTGAATTTCTACAGAAAAAACCAAGGGTGAAGGAGGAGGGAAAAAGCAGCGTGTGTTCATGACAGAGGAGAGTAGTAGAGGCTGAAAAAGAAATGTGAGTTGTTCATTGCTGTTTTGGGTTATTTGCTGAGTTGCTTTAAAGTGCCACTTACATCTTGGTGTCCAGCGAGTCTGCTGCAGGGGGGACTTCTTGTTGCAATCATCCTCCTAGCATTGCTAAATCATAAAACCCAGGACTTCTCTCATGTGAAATGTGCCGGCTGATCAGCATCACTGTCACTGCTGTTGCCAGCGAAATGAGTGATTCACATTGTGGCAGAAAACTCTCCCAGAGTGAACGCTAACGAGCACATACAGAGACTTCTGGATGTCCAGTCTGGACACCATGCAGGGGGAGTATGGGGGCTGACACTTCAAAGGAGAGAAATCAAATAGGGCTAAAATCAAAGGGGAGAGAATTCCCAGGGAACACAGACTTGGCAAGGCCTTCATGTGAAAGATCTCATCACAAACTCCTGGAAGATAGCTTTGGTCTCCCCAGCCTGAATGAAGGTCTCCGTGAGACCTTTCTTGATCACTCTCTATTTAAATAAACACCTTTTTCACTCTTTATCCCCTTGCCTCCTTTATTTTTCTCCATAGCATTTACCATCATGCAATATACTATATGTTTTATAAATAATAATTTGTCTTTCCCCACAAGAATGTAAGCTACAGGAGGGCTGGAAATTATTTTTTGTCTGTTTTGTTCTCCATATCAACCCAGTGCTTGGAATATGTTGGGTGAAAAGTATTTGTTGAATGAATGAACATGTGGATAAAAAAAATCCCACAATAGCCTCATGTGGCAGGGACTGTTATCACCATTTAATAGATGAGGAAGTGGAAATGCAGAGAGATTTAAGTATCATATTTTAGACCAGGGCTGCTAAAATATTAATGCACAAATGAACCACTCAGGGACCTTGTTAAAATGCAGATTCTGATTCAGCAGTTCTGGATGAAGGCTCAGATTTTGCATTTCCACATGTCTAACTTCTAGGTGATGGTAATGCTGTTGGACAGCTACTCGTCTAGACAAAATGATGGCATGACACTTTGCAGGTGGCTGTACAGTCTAAGGGTTAAAAGTGAAGACCAACATAGCCACTTACCAAATCTGTGACCTGGGCTGTCCCTCTAAGTCTTCTGTGTTTCCATTTCCTCCCCAAATTATTATGAAGATTAAATGAATTTGTCCTGGTAAAGTACTTGATACAGTGCCTCTGTACTGTACTTATCTGCAGTAAGTGCTTAATAAAAATTTGCTATTACTTTTTAGCCTGAATCTAACAGCTTCCTCTCAGAATCCTAAGAGTATTATTATTTTCTACTTGACCAAAATAGGAAAAGCCTACATTTATGCTGAGAAGCATAACAATCCACATCTACTATCAAATAGTTAGAAATTCCTGGTGGATATATTATGTGCATATTTTGAGACAGGTTCCTAGAAGTGGAATTGCTGGTATTCATATTTTACGTTTTGACAGTTCCTGTCTGCCTTTCATACCAGCAGTATTTGAAAGTGTCTATTTCCCCTCATCTTAACCAACAATGGATATTAACAATCTTTTAGATTTTTGCCAGTTTAATGAAGGAAAAAACTCATTTTGAGTTTGCATTGCTCTGATTACTGGTGAAGTCAGGCATATTTTCATATGTTTATTTGCCATTAAATTTTCTTCTTTTGTGAATTTCCTATTTATATCCCTTTACCCATTTTTATAACTTTTGGCTTTTATTGTTTTGCAGAAGAAATTTATATATTATTTGCCTGTTAACTATGTTGTAAATATATTCGCCCAAATAATTTTTTAGCTTTGTTTATATTTTGATCACACAAAAGTTTAACCTTTTTGTAGATTTAAATCTGTCAATTTTTTCTTCGTGGCTTCTGGATTTTATGACTCACTTAGGAAGAAGGGCTTCCTATCCAAAGATTATTAAGATATTCAGTACTTTCTGCTAATACTTTTTTTTTTTTACATATAACTTTAATTCTTTTAACTTTTTTTCTGTGAGATGCAGGTTTCCTGTAATTTCTTCCTAAATGGACAGCCAATTGTCTTCACATCATTTATGAATAGTCTATACATCTTCACTGTTTGGGGCCATTATTTCATCAAACATTTTTCTGCCCCCTTCTCTTTATCCTCTCTACAACTCCAATTATATGTATAAGCACATCAATGGTCTCTGAGCTTTGCTCGTTCCTTCTCATTTTTAGTTTATTCTTTTTTTCTCTCTGTCCTTCAGATTGAATAAACTGTATTGATCTATCTTTAAATCTGCTGATTCTTTGTCAGCTCAAATCTTCTACTGAGCTCCTCTAAAGGATTTTTTATTTCAGGTATTTTACTTTGAATCTCAGAGTTTCCATTTGGTTCTTTTTACTTTTTCCATCTATTTTATTATTTGTTTAATTTCCATTTACTTTACTTATTAATAATGTTATTGACATTCTCTATTTGATGAGTCATTGCTACCATACTTTATTTAAACATGATTTCTTTTAGTTCTTCAAACATTTATAATAGCTGCTTTGTAGTCTATGTTAAGTCCTACATCTGGGTTCCTCAGAGATTGTTTCTAGTGACTTTTTTCCCCTGTGCAGGGTTCATACTAACTTGTTTCTCTGCATGTTTCATCTATATATATCTATATATCTATCTATCTATCTATATATCTCTATCTATCTATCTATCTATCTATCTATCTATATATATATTTTCAACTAAACATTTTAGATAATATATTGTGGTAATTCTGGATTCTTATCCCTCCCCTTGGGGGCAGTTGTTGTTACTTTTTTTGTTTTAGTGACTTGTCTAGACTAACTCTGTGGAGTCTGCTTCCCCTGGAGTTTGCAACCTCTGATGTTTCTGGGCAGGTTTTTTTTTTACACTGTAGATGTGTCCTGGATAAAACATAGCTTAGTAATCAGCCAGTGATTGTTCAGAGATTGTACGTAAACATCTTGATCCAGTGAAGCTTCCACCCTTAGCCAATGTGACTGTGTGTGGCTTGGGGAATGCTCTCCAAGTTCAGGCAGTTTACAAGTTCACCTCGGCTTTTACTTTCTGGACTCACAAGTCCTCACATTCAGTCTGTTGATTCTCTGGGATGTTTTAGTAAGATGATAACATTGTTTATAATAGGAGTATTTTGGTTCTTTACAATAAAGGTTATTCATTTCTTTTTATTGTTAAAATCTTCCAACACTACTAAACTAAAGAGACAATAGCAGGAACTCATACCTTGTTCCTCCCTTAGGTTGAAGTTTTCTTTAGGTTTCTGATAGAACCTCTGTCAAGTTGAGTAAGTTTCCTTCTATGCCTTCCTTACTGGGGAATTTTTTTTTTTTTCCTTTTTTTTGTCTTTTTTCGTGACCGGTAACGGGATCGCAACCCTCGGTGTCGCGCCCGCACCGTGCTCAACCAGTGAGCGGACTGGTCTCTATATGGGATCCGAACCCTCGGCGGGAGCGCCGCTGTGCTCCCAAGCGCTGCACTCTACCGAGTACACCACTGGGCCGGCCCGGGGAATTTTTTTAAAAAATCATAAATTAAATGTTAAATTTAATTTCTAGTGTTTTAGAAGCCCTTATAAGATTATCATCTGAATATTTTTCTTTTAATCTTTTTAATATTAATACTAATATAACAAATTATATTAATCAGTTTCCTCATGAAAAAGCAACCTAGCATTCCTGGATTACATCCTACTTCACTCAGAATACATTATTCTTCTAATAGCAATAAATTTGCAAACATTTATTTATTTCATGCCTGGCAGATGCAAAGATTTATTTAGAATTTTTATATCCGTTTTCAAAGTGAATTTGGCCTACAATTTCCTTTTTTTGGGTGAGTGTGCCTGAGACAGGAGGTACTCAGTCTCCAGGGGTTTGGGTTACAAGACAAACCTCTGGATTTCAAGCCACTCCCTAACGTCTCAAGTCCCTTCTCTAGGTGCCCCCCACCCCAGAGGAGAGTTACTGTTGCTTATTGAACCTACTTTTGGTACCAACACAGGGAGATTGAGACCACAGGCAGTGGACTTATGCAAATCTAGTGGCTGAGCATGCTCAGTGGAAAGGAGTTTTAAAACCCTAGTAGCCAAGCACGCTCAGTAAAGTGGAATTTGTCCTTTGAATGATCTTCCACTGGAAGTACTAAAGAACACAGAATATTCTTGAATATACTGGGTGCATGTGATAGAATTTGACCAGTGAGCATGCCCTAAAAAGAGAACTGAGCATGTGCAAAACTGTTACATAACTAGGAACCCCCCCAGTTGAATATTCACTATATGGTATGAATATGTATTAGATAGTGAAACCGTAAAAGTAGAATCCTGGCAGAGCGTGGGGCTGTTGCTCACTCTCCTGGGGCCAGCCTGCACTTCACCTGAACTGTGTATTTTTCTTTCTGTATCAAACTTGCCCTTGGCAGGCTGCTGTTCACCCTAGAGCCAGCCTGCACTTTGTGTGTGTATGTTTCTTACTTTTGTATTAAACTTGATTCAGGCCCTGCTCAGTCTCTGGAGCCAGGCCTTACTCTTTCTGAGAAATCTGTATCTCTTATTCGTTACATTAACTCTGTTCTCACTTTCTACTGTGACTCTGCTCTTTGAATTCTTTCCTGTGGCAGAGTGAGGAACCTGGTAAGAGGACAGGGTGGGTGGAGGCTGTCTATCAGGCCTGCCCAGACCCTCTCCTCCAGTATCAGGCCCATTCTCCATTTCTGGTTACTGTACTGGGGATATGTTACTCTCCTAGAATGAGTTGTTCATCTTCTACTCCCAAGAACAGCTTATGTAACAGGAATTATTCGTACCCTGAAAGCTTGGTAGAACTTGCTTATACATCTATCTGGGTCTGGTGCTTTTAAAGGTGTATGTCTTTGTCTACTTTTATATTGTTTTCAAAGGTAATTGGTTTTTTTGTTTGTTACCTCATGCATATCTTACTAGGTTTTTATATTTGTGTGAATCAAATTATTATTATTATTATTATTTTTTCCTTTTTGTCTTTTTTACTGACCGGTAACGGGATCGCAACCCTCGGTGTTGCGCCCGTACCGGGGACCGGCAACGGGATTGCAACCCTCGGTGTTGCGCCCGCACCACGCTCAGCCAGTAAGCGGGAACCAGTCTCCACATGGGATCCGAACCCTTGGCGGGAGCGCCGCTGCGCTCCCAAGCGGCGCACTCTCCAGTGTGCCACCGGGCTGGCCCTGTGTGAATCAAATTATGAAAAGATCCTATAATTAAAAAATCTTTATATGAATATGGTTCTTTTTATCATTTCTAGTGGGGTTTTTTGGCATCATCATTCTTATTTACTTCCTGATTAATCTTGTTATATGTTTATTTTATTGGACAAAAACAAAACAGAAAAACAGCTTTTGGTTTTACTGATGTGAATACCTTTGTTGTTATTCACTTTTTCATTTCATGACTTCTGCTTTTTCCTTAATATCTTCATTTTACTTTCTTTTAGTTGAATTTATTTTATTGTCCACTGTCTAACTTTTATGTTGTCAGTTTAGTTCATTTATTTTCAGTCTTTCTGTTTTCCACATGGAAGCAGCAACATGTCCCTCTGTGTAGGTTTTGTCTACATTCCATTAGTTTTGATATGAACAAGCTTCCATTGTCTTTCATTTCTAATTTGTTCATCTCTTCAACTTTCATTTCTTCTTTATCTAAAAATTTAATTAAAATGGTCTTTAAAAATTCCATAGTAAATATGTTTTTGGTTGTTTGTTTGGCTAACCTTTTGTTTTTAGATTCCAAGTTTATTGCACTGTGGTCAGAGAATATGACTTGTATAACTTTGACCTTTAAAGTTCCACTGAGGTTTGTTTTGTGGTATAATACGTGAGTAATTTGTGAATGTTCACATATGTTTGAAAAGAATGTGCAGTCCCATATTTTTGTCCTAGAAACTCTGCTAATTGCTCCATATACATTAGTTTCTTCAATTCTTACAATGTGAGGTGGGTACTACTATTAGCCTGTGTTACAGATGAGAAAAATAAGCGTGGGGAGTTAAGGTAATTTTCTCGAGGTTACTGTAGCTGGTAAGCAAGGGAGCAGTAATGAAACTAAGACATTCTGACTTCTGTCTTGGTGTCTCTCTATATATGTCTAAGAGATCACAATTGCTAGCTGCATTATTCAAATACTCATTATTTTATGCCTCCTTGCGGGATGATTTTGAGAGAAGTGCACGAGTGTTAAATCTGCCTGCGGTGAGTGTGAATGTGTCAGTTTCTCCATATATTTCTACCACATATTGCTTTGTGTGTTTAGAGCTGCATTGTTACAGAAAAGTTCATTTATTTTACAAATTCTCAGTGGATTAAATCTTTAATCACTCTGAAATACATTCATTTTCCCTGTTTAACATTTGTGGGTTTTGGGGGGCTTTAATTATATTTTGTTTGCTGTTTGCATTGCTGCATTTGCTTTCTCTTAATTAGCCTTTGCCTTTTTTTTTTTTTGATGCCTTACATTCTGGGTAATTTTCAAGGTGTCTCTAAGTATGTTAGGCTTGGACTTAAAAACTCCAATCTGAGAGTCTCTGTTTTTTCTAAGCCATTTAACAGATTCACAGTTATTTTGATTATTGGTATGTTTGGATTTATTCCTGCCATCTTATTTAATATATTTTTTTCCCTTCATGATGTCTTTTTATGGATTGTTTTGAATTTTTTTCTGTTTTAAATTCTTCTTCTTTATTGGGTTGAATGTCCTACATTGTTTTGATTCTTCTAAGTTGTCCCTAAAATTTTTACGTATTTAAACTTTATTTTACCAAAGCCTTGAACTAATTGGTACATAAACTCTTCCCCCAAACAAGACAAGAATCTTGGCTTGCTTTCATTTCCATCTCCCCTGTATTCTAACTCTTATATTGAGATCATCTGGGATTTTCATCACAGGTTGTTATTAAAAAATAAATAATAAGTTTAACTGACTTTTTTTCCTTGTGCATTACATTCTTGGAAAATCCCTTAAGTTTCTAACCCACTATTTTATTTTTTTTTTATACAGTCTACCACGCAGCTCATATGTTGAGGTTTTATTTGAATGATAAAAATTTTAAATTTATAACTCAGTTTACTCCATTTCATGGAAACACTGTCTTTTTGCATCAGTCTGAAGACATCATTCCTGCTTATTCTAGAATCTTCTGTTTGCCTTGTTATTATGCCTGCTGGTATTGTTAGCTCTTCTTCTGATTTCAGTTGGCGCCTGTCTGTCCTGGTGTATATGCTCCTCATCTGGTGGGTAATTCTTGGTGATCTGCTCATCATCTGTCTGCCCTGTTGACTGAGCCCGCCTCTGGTCACTGGGCAGTGCTCCCAGGAGGGTGTGGAATGCAGTGCTGTGGGAAGCACGTGCGCGCTGGAGGCAGAAAGACCTGGTTACAAATTCAGCTGTATTACTTATCAGATGTATGAGGTTGGGCAAGTTTTTGAGTCTTGGTTCTTCAACTTGGGATAATAAACTTACTTTATGGAGGTGTGGTGAGGATTAAATTTGACAGCACACAAAAAAGGCTCCTAGATCCTTGGGACAGCAATAAATGGTATTCTTTACTTTTTCTTTTGTCAGCAGAAATTTCTCCACTCTAGCTTTTGATTATATCTGATTGATTTGATGGCCCCAACACCACCCTTATTAGAAGCTTCCCCAGATCATCCTTGCGGAAACACTTTGGTTTTCCATTTCTAAGTTTAAGCTTCTGTTGTGGCGCAGTGATACATCAGTTGTGCCTTTTCTTCATGAGGATATAGGACAGCCTCATCACAAGCTAATTGAAGTTCCCACATCAACTGACTCATTTAGGCAGAAATTAGTAGACATGGGCAGCCCTGTCTGGTGTGCATGCATGGGGAGGCAGGGAATTTTATCATTTACTAAAATGTAAGTCCTGGCACCAACTTGGAATATTCTAATGGATATTGGTGTCCATATATTGATATCAATATCCTAATGGTGCCCTAAGGCAAAGTTACTGATGTATTTCCTTGGAAAATTATCCTTCATCCCCACCCTATTTTAGTTCTTGGAAATTGGGTCAGTTCTTTAGAATCACTGCCCAATAGCAAGGACAGAGATCCAGAGAGGTCATTATTTTCAGAGGGTTTTGTAGGAGGAAGAAAGAATATTATGACATTCATTTCATGCTTCTTCTAGATTAATATTAGAGTTCCCTGAAATGCCCAGTACTTTTACTTGGAATAAAATTCTTGCCCTTCACACCCTGCTAGTCATCACTCATGACTTTTTTCCTTCTTGTACATTAACAAGGGCCAAACCCCAAAGCCTTCTCCTCCAGTGTTAAAAACCTGCTCACAGAGACAGCTTTTTAGCTTTATTAAGTGAAGCTTGGGGCTTGAGACAAATCAACATCTCTTCCCTTGAGCCTGCATACATCATGAGTGAAACTTAACTTTGGAGCAGACCATCTCCCAAATCCAAATGGTCTTGCCTTCATGAGCCATTAGCCAGTGACAGATGCGTTATCTTGGCACTCTCTTAGACCTGTGCTCAGGGGCTCTGCAAAACGTTGCAGAAGAAAAGAACTGCAAAAAAGTGAAGTGGTTAAATTTTTCAGGCCAGTTCCAATCAAGCTGTGTGAGAGAAGATAGATCCTCACTTCAAACAGGAACCTTCTCTAAGGAGCAAATGGACATGTTTTGCCTCACGTGGGCTGTATGGCCCACAGAAGCCACTGCTCTCTGCAGCAGCTAGGGGTTTCATTTGCTGACAACGTCCATGACCTGTGGTTAGACAGCCTCGGGTGGCAGGCGGCCTGGTCTTCCCCATTCCAAAGTCAGCAGAAAATGAAGGTGTAGGTCTACAGCACACATGCAATGCAGCCCATAAGAGTGATTAATTCAGCAAAGGTCACAGGAAATGACTGTGGTGTAGTACTCCCTGTCATACTGCCAAGATATCTACCTGCTGTACACCCTGAAGGAACACTCACCATTGCCTATTTGCATAAGAGAGTGGAGAAGCACGCACAGCTCCACCGCAGTAGACACCACCCCTGTTGTACTCCCACACATAGTGACGTTCCCCCATCTGGAGTGTTCTCCTGGTGAACTCCTACCCATCCTCTAAGCCCTGACTCGAAGAGCCTACTTTGTGAATGCTCCTCCCCAGGATGGGCATTCTCCCTTTGTACTACCCTTGGCTGTTGTACTCCCACACATAGTGACGTTCCCCCATCTGGAGTGTTCTCCTGGTGAACTCCTACCCATCCTCTAAGCCCTGACTAGAAGAGCCTACTTTGTGAATGCTCCTCCCCAGGATGGGCATTCTCCCTTTGTACTACCCTTGGACCTGGGCATGCTGCCATTACTGCATTTGTTTCATGGTATTGCAAATGCATTTTATATATCTGTCTCCTGTAAGACAGCAAGTTTCTGGGGCAGATGTGTAACTTGTTCTTCTTCGCAGAACCTGGCACATAATAGGTGCTTGCTCAGCCAGTGCCTGCAGAATAAATCAAGAACGATTTGTCATTGTAATGATGTTATTTTAGATGGACTAGAAAGGTCTGTCATTCTTCCTCTTTCTGACTCTATTATTTTCATCATCATTCTAACTTGGCTTCCTGAGGGACACTCGGTCCACAGTGGCCTGTCTACATTTTCCCCTGTGCTGTGGGAAGTCAATGTGTCCCCACAGGGCTCCACACAACCTCAGTGGGTGGGAAGTGATGGAAATTGATAGTCTTTCTTCAGGCCACCACCATGGTTCTGTTTCTAAATAAAATGCAAGCAGAACGGAGGGCCTCAGGAAAATTTGCTACAAGGAAAGAAGACATGAACCAAGGCTGAGAGTATGGAGTGGTCACACCTCATTAGGTTCCTCATAAAAGTCTCTCCTATATAAGCAGACGCACTCTCCACTAACAGACACCCAGACCTCAAGAAATCCTTGGGCAAGCATGGAAGACCCTTTGGTGAAAACTAGAGGCAGGTGAGTCCTGCCCAGGGACCCCAGTGGCAGCCCCGGAGACTTCTAAATGAATTCTGAACCAACTGTCAGAAAATCGTGCCAGAGTCAGGCCATAGGTGGAGTGATGGCCCAGGGCGCACAAAGCCAGTAAGCCCACTCCCAGCATTCTATACGGTTGATAACCATGGGCAATATGGATATCAAGGGCCATCATCATAAGGGCAGCCTTAACAGGAAAGAAATAACCTGAGGGCCACAGTGGGGTGTGGGGACAAATTACAGATGGGCCTTCCCTCCATGGCCCTGGTAATCTGCCTCTGGGCTTTAGTTGACTTAACATGTCCAGCTGGTGTCCAGCTACTTGGTAGCCTGTTGGAGGCTGGGGAATGGTGGTAGCTGAGGGTGGGGGCAGGGAGGGAATGCCACCAGGTCTTAAGGTCACCTCCTGGTGCAGTATGGAAAATGAGAGCTGGTTTCTCCTAATAGGAGTGAGCTGGACTTGCACCAAGCCACCCAAATCCCCAGAATCAAAGCTCTGCTCCATTCAAAGTCCCAGAAGGCCAAAGTGGAGAACGTTAACAGCTTTGAGTCACACCTGACCCAGTGAGCATTCTCAGGCTCTGGTGGACAAGGGAGGGGCAAGGCTGGGAACTTTGCTAAGCACAAGATGCCCTTGCTTAGCACCAGTGGGCTTTAAGGTGAAGGGTGTGCTGGCTGCAGGCCTCTGACACAAGCATCGGGGGACTGTTGTCTCATCACTCTTTCCTATCATGCATCCACTTTTATGTTTCCAGCCTCATCATCACTCTGGTCTCCAGTGATGACTGTTCATAAGAATACAGTGCTTGGCGAGATTTGTCAGCAAATTTGCTTTTCCATACCACGAAACTGCCCTAGGCCTTTGATCATAGGCTGGTCTACCCAACGGAAGGCTTGGCCACCCTTGAGAATTCTGCTAAAGACTTTGTGAAAATTCTAAGTACAGTTTTGAAAATCTCAAGGGTTTGCTTCTGAGAATTCAAAGAACAAAATACAGCCAGCTCATACCACTTGGGTGTTTGAGGGTCCACTAAGCCAGACTAACAGTCAAGCAGTTCTGCAGATCTTCAGAAAAAACACTTCTAGTGCCTTCCATTCAAGCCAGCTATTTATAAATGTGCTCCAAAGTCCTTTATAGTGGCTTTTCCTTGGCCCGATGATCAATAGAGAGGAAAAGGGATATGCATAGTTCTGAGGCACCTTTAGAATTTGAGTGACTTAAATTTCCTGTTTTGTTCAATAAATCATTTTGTCCATGGAGAAAAAAAAGTCTCTGCACAACACTGTAGATGTTCATGTGAACAACTCTTGGAGAGCACGCTCCATGAGGAGAACACTGCCAGACGTTGGAGGAAAGGTGGAGTGGTTAGTATGATTAATGATACTTAAGAGGGTAGACAGGTACACGTGTGGTGTGTTAACCTCACGCTCAGTTCAAACCACAGTACACTGTCAGTCCAGAGCACTGGAGGCTTTTCTTCTGCTGGTTTGGCAGGATGTACAGAAAAGGACACACCATGGAACATAAATGGATTACTGTAAGGGACGTAAACAACTGAGCAGGCAGCTCAGGAGGGGTGACCTGTTCCATATCCATATTCACACAGCTCCGGTTTTCAGTCCATGCAACCCAAGAGGACAGCAGTGCCAGAAACTACTGTCACTGTCACACGATGCTTTCTGGGCCTCTACCCTGTGGGCAATTCTGGGCTCAGATGTGTCACTGTGGGCCTTGCTGCCCTGTCAGGAGACAGTCAGCCCCAGGAGCTAGGTTCATAACCAACCCTTCCCCATCTCTGAAGAGGTCTACTTACGGCGTTAGCCAAACAGTCTCAACATAGACATTCAGGTATTGCAGGTCCCCTGGCTATCTTCAGATACATTTCCAAAGGGGAGAATGAGTTAAATTTTTGGGATCCTCAAGTGGACATGAGGCTGAGGTGAAATACAAAACTCAAATGAGCTAGCTAAAAACTGAAAACAACAGTGAAAACAAATGAAGAACTCACCACCATCTCCTGGACATGAAACATCTCTGCACCACCAGACAACAGTCGATTAGGGAAAGAGATGCTGACAGATGATCCAGGAAGGGTGCTTGGGCCAGTGTTATACACCTGTGGGTGTGAAACACACACAGCAAGTTTGGATGGAAAATAACAGATCTTCATTTCACTTCATGCAATATATACTCTAAGATTCTTTGGGATCATACACAGAAACTATAGGGTTTGGATTTAGGTCATGACTTGAAGTAAAATATTGAATGATGGGAAATTTCAACAAAACAAATCCTTCTAATATGGATCTTAAAATCCAAAACTTTCACATTACCTTATTCCTTTTCAGCATTTTCTTAATTTCTTCCTACTAGAAATTATATTTCTTTTTACTTACCTAGAAATGTACTCATAGCCTATTACACTTGGTGGAAACCCAGACATAATCTAGTCCAGTGGTTCTCAAACTTTTGCATAACATCAGAATTATCTGAGGGGTTTGTTAAATCACAGATTGGCATGGGGGGGGGGATCATGCCCAGAGTTTCTGAAGCAGTCTAGGGTGAGGCTAGAGGATTTGCATTTCTAACAAGTTCTCAGGAGAGTCGGATGCTGCTGGCCCAGGAACCACCCCCAGAGACCACTGATCTGGTTCAACTCCTTTCCTTTTACAGTGTGAGATAACTGAGACCTTCAAAGACCAAGTAGGTTGTCCCTAAACCAAGTGATCTCATTTACAGAAAGGGCTATTTTTACTATACTATCCAGCTGATTCAGTATCTGGGCAATTTGTAGCTAATCACTTGCTAATATTATTTGATGATATCTATGCACCTATTTTATACCAGCATTTGGTATAAAACTTTGTCCCTCTTATCTTCCCTGCCATACTCTCCATTTTCTGTCTCTGGAAGCCAAAATCATATCCCAAGAAACAAGGGAAATGATGGCAGCCACAAAGAGACCGATAAGAGTAAGGAGATAGAGCAAAGGCTGAATGTGAAACTCAAGGAAAAAAATGGAATATGAAGGAGAACAGAAAATATGGGTAGATTGATAGACACAAAATAGGTGAGTGGTTGTCTAGGGCTGGGGGGTAGGGAGAATAGAGAGTGTGACAGGCAGAATAGCAGGCCCCCAAAGATGTCCACGTCCTAATCTGTGCAACCTGTGAGTGTTATGTTACATGGAAAGGGGGAATTAAAGTTGCTAATCAGGTGACCTTAAATAAAGAGATTATCTTGGCTTACCCAGATTGGCACACTGTAATCACAAGGACTCTCATATAGGGAAGAGGGAGGCAGAAGAGTCAGAATCAGAGAGAGAACATGGGAAGAAAAATTCGACCAGCCACTGTTAGATTTGAAGATGGAAGGGAGCCATGAGCCAAAGAACCCAGGCAGCCTCTAGAAGCTGAAAGGGCAAGAAATGGATTCTCTCCTGGAGCCTCCAGGAAGGAGCACAGCCCTGCCGACACTGATTTTAGCCCAGTGAGACCCATTTTGGATTTCTGTCCTCCAGAACAGTAAGATGATAGATACATGTTGTTTTAAGCCACTAATTTCGTAGTAATTTGTTACAGCAGCAATAGGAAATTAACATAGGCAGTGACTGCTAAATAGGTACAGGGTTTCTTTTTGGGGTGATGAAAACATTCTAAAATTAGATTATGATGATGGTTGCACAATTTTGTAGACATACTAAAAATCACTGAATTGTATATTTTAAACAAGTGAACTTTAAGGGAATAATATCTCAATCAAGATATTATTTTTTAAAAGATTAATTTTTATTAGTCAATTAAAAATGAATTTAAAAAAATGAGTATTAAAAAAACAGATGAATTTAAAAAAACAGGAGACGAGTAGGATGGAGGAAGACAATGCTTGGTGGCCCAGGGACTGGAGAGAGAATTCAAGGACTTGAATCTCTGAAGTCGAGGTCAGAGGGCAGCCCCCCCCCCCCCAAAGGCCAGAAATCTAACTGGGTCTCCACATGAGACAGAATGTATGAGGTTCTAGCTCCAGTCAGCTCTTCCCTAGAAAACGTGTCTTCATTTTTTGGCAATAGTTGGTTTTTCTTCAAAGTATAAATAGATAAAAAAATGATAGAGCAGATGAGCGGTTGTTGCCAACTCTTGATTCAAAAAGAATAAATTTTACCAAAAATAACAACCCTCAGACAAAAGAAAAGGAAGGAGTATCTAGCCACAATTGAAATAACTAATTTGAAGTGAAACACGAGAGCACAGAATTGAAAAGAAACCCCCTGACATGTCTGGGAAATCCCAATTAAAGCATGCAGGGGGATAAGCACAGAAAATGATTCTGATTTATATTATTTCACTTATCAGAGCCAGGAGGATGGGAGAGCTTGTATTACCATATTTATTTTTAACAAATGTCTTAACATTGGATTTTCTGCAAATGTTCATGTGAAACATCTACATCATTTTTCACTGTTGTTTTTCAGATGGGGAAACGCTTTGACTCTTGAGGCCAAGAAAAGCCTATCAATGGCCAACAAATTATTGTGTCTGTTGAAAAACTGTGATGAAATGTAGAAAGCAGGTCTGGCACTAGTATTTCTGCCTTTCTGCCATCTGCAATTGCATGGAGTCTTTAAACAATTATGTAGCTTGTTGAATAACAGATTTTAAAAGACATAAAACAATCCATTCATATGGAAAGTCTTGTGTTGTTCTTCAGGAATGTTGTTGCTGGAATAAGGAAATATAGAAGAATTTCCCCCATATTCCTGATCCCCTCCGCCTCCCCAACTATCTCCACCTCCTGGTCATTATCTCCACCAACCTGGTCAGTGATCCTCCTGCAGGACAACCATAAGAAGACAATTATACCAAAAAAATGAGTCAGAGAATTCTCAAGAAAACAGTGGGCTTTGCTAACACACAAGGATCTCTTTCTGATCAATGGCCCACACTATCAATCTTCCAGACCCAGCTGACTCTCAGCCCCGGACTGAATGCTATGCACTTCCTCAGGCAGTGGATCAGAGAGAAGTTTATCCAAGGGCCATGCCAATCACTCATTCCCCAGGGCCCATTCTCTAGCCTGGGTCCTATTTCAGGTCAGATACAAAGAAAGATATTTGTCTGAATACCAAACTAGAAGCTCCCTGTAAAAATTCCTCCAGAGAAACAATTGGAAGGATAAACTGCATGCCCTCAGATTTCTTTTTTTTTTTTCCAGAGGGTGATAAGAATATTCAGCATCTTTTGTATAACTGCTATTCTTGCCTTCTTTCAACACCTAAACCCTCTTCATTACATGGTCTGTGTCACTTGAACCTTCGAAATAATTTTCTTGACTGTACCTTTTATTAAAAGACACCTCAAAAACTAAGAGTAGGAAAGAATATAAACAACTAAAATAAAATAAACCCATCTGGTCTTTACCTGTTTTCCGTCCAATTACAAAAAGGAAAGGAGAAAAATAAACCAACTTGGAGAAGCAATTCAGAAACACAGAAGTGCTATTCAGAGCAATGGCTCTACAGTCTCAAAAGCTCCAACCCCACCTTTCCCTTTCTCCCTTGTAAATCAAGGGCAGATGTGACAGCTGGGGCTTAGCTGGTCAGGCGGCGCATCCTCTCTGAGCTAGGGACATGTGTTATCCATCATGGTTTCCGAGATCTTGTGCCTGGGAGAACACTCTAGAGAGAGGAAGACCATTGTTTGTGAGAGCCCACAAATTTTTACTGCCTCATTCTCTGGACCCTCACCCTGTCATTATTTGTCATTCCTCAAGTCCACTTCGGAGAGGCCACAGGGTAAGAAAATAATAATTATTTGGCCATAGCACTGAATGCCAGACCAGGATGCCATCCTCTCCATGGGGAAGGAAGAAGCAGGGAAGAGCTCTGGGAGCTGTGAGACGTGGACTTTGGTGCACCACGGGGCCACTTGGGCCCACCTCCCTCTCCTGAACATCATCTGCAGCTGCTGGCAGGGCGCTGGGCCACATGAAATCCAGTGAATGCTGACCTTCCCTGGCCTCAGCCCCATCTCTCCTAGCTCTGGGACCTTCTGGGTCCTTTCTCACTTGGGAAATCCCTGTGTTTGTCAATTGACAGAAATGGACTGGATGATACTGAGGTCCCTTTATCTTCACAAGCAAATATTCACATGTTGAACTGCACCGGCCCAAGAATTCACACTTTAAAGCAGGGGTCATCAACTATGGCCTGCAGGCCAAATTTGGTCCAATGCCTGTTGTCACACAGCCTGCAAGCTAAGAATAGTTTCACATCTTTAAACAGTTGGGAGAGAAAAAAAATCAAAAGAAGAATAACATTCTGTGACATGAAAATGATATGAATTGCAAATTTTAGTGTCCATAACTAATGTTTTGTTTATGTGTTGTCTGTGACTGCCTCTGCACTGCAGTAGCATAGTTGAATAGTTGCCACAGAGACCGTATGGCCTGCAAAGCCTAAAATACTCACCCTGTGGTCCCCAATTAAGAGAAGGAACAGTGTCCTTCAGGAGGCCCACAGTCCACACCAAGGGGCTCTGCTGGAAATGGTGCTTACGTGACTGGGTGAGCCAGCCTTGGCTCAGTGAGGGCACAGTTTGTGTCTTCCCATGGGGGTTTCCATGGGCTCACACGGCTCTGCTCTTGCAAAACTGCACTTCTGAAAGGCTGCTCCCCTGTGGGAGGAGTGGGCTCCTGGCTGAGTCAGCATTAAAGCCCCAGGAGGAAGGGGACACAGCAAAGCCTCCGAAGCACCCCTGCCCATAAGGTGGAGAATGACGCAGAACAGAAAGGAGTCCTCATGAGATCACTCAGGCTGGGACATTGGCTAAACCTTGGCCATCCCATGCCTTCTTAGGGAAAGCTGATGTTCACCATGATGCAGTTCTCCTTCCAAGTCCTGAAAAGCAGAGGAGTCTGCACAGCAGAGTGCCAGACAGAGAAGGGATTAATTCTGTGTGTGGTTACAGATCACACACACCACACCAGCCAACCAGGCTGGGAAGGGTTCCTCCTGAAAATAGTCTGGCCTTTTAGTTGCCATTCAGGAGGAGACATCCCATGAGCCCTTCCGCTGGCTCCCAGTGACAAGGGTGGGTACCTGAAGGGTGACGTTGAGGGGCTGAAAATGACACTCCAGATCATCCAGCTGAATGAAGTTGGATGCATCCACAGACTCGCCGTATACAAAGGAGGTTGGAGACATGACTCTGAAATAGGAAAGCATGAACTCTGTCATCCCACCCCACAGACAAGCATCCACAGTCACTGCTGTCCTGAGAACCCAAACATCTGTATTTAATCTGTTGTCTTCACCAAATGCTTCCCCTCTGGAACTGTTACTTCTCTCTCCTATGAATGGACAAGGCCAGACTATGCTTTCTAAACAGATATTTCTAAAACGTCTTCTCATCTTAAGTCACATTAGTAAGTTTTATCTACAAATACAGTTGGCCCTCCATATCCATGGCTTCAGCATCTGCTGGATTCAACTAACTGCAGATAGAAAATACTTGAAAAAAAATTGTATCTGTACTGAACAAATATAGACTTTTTTCCTTTCCATTATTCCCTAAACAATATAGTATAACAACTATTTATACAGCATTTACATTGTATTATAAATAATCTAGAGATGACTTAAGGTATATGGGAGGATGTGTGTAGGTTATATGCAAATACTATGCCATTTTATATCAGGGACTTAAACTTTTCTAAATTTTGGTATCCTTAGGGGGGTCCTGGAACCAATTCCCCATGGAAACTGAGGGATGACTATATGTAATGGGATTAAATTTCTAAAATGAGGAGGGAGGGGCTGGCCCGGTGGCGCACTGCTACAGTGCGCTGCTTGGGAAGTGCAGTGGCGCTCCCGCTGAGGGTTCGGATCCCACATACAGACCGGTTCCCGCTCACTGGCTGAGCGAGGCGCGGGAGCAACACCGAGGGTTGCGATCCCGTTGCCGGTCCCGGTCCGGTACGAGCGCGACACTGAGGGTTGCGATCCGTTGCCGGACACACACACACACACAAAAAAAAGATAAAATGAGGAGGGAGACTATGGTAGCTTTTATTATTTAAAAACTGGATTGTAAAATTATACATTGTCCGTTTTGTCATTTGAAAAACATTTTGTGGGTCGAGGAAAACGATGATAAGCTTTTAAAAAATAAATATGGGCCGGCCCAGTGGCGCACTGGAGAGTGCGCCACTTGGGAGCGTGGCGGCGCTCCCGCTGAGGGTTTGGATCCCATGTGGAGACCGGTTCCAGCTCACTGGCTGAGCGCGGTGCGGGCGCGACGCCGAGGGTTGCGATCCCGTTGCCGGTCCCCGGTGCGGGCGCAACACCGAGGGTTGCGATCCCGTTGCCGGTCCCGGGCCGGTACG
>NW_007726221.1:142932-157070 GCF_000696425.1 Galeopterus variegatus | reverse complement strand
GGACCAAATCCAATGGACAGCAACTCGCCTATTTTCAACTTAAGGGCATTATTTTAGTAATGTAGTGAGTTCCCAGCATTACTGACTGTCAAGAACTGGTTCATTTAAGCTCACCCTGTTTTATGCTCCTGTAAAGATCAGAGGTTGACTCGTTTGTTTAACGGATGGCATCATCAGGGGCTGTTAACACCTCACAGTGAGGTCCCCTACCATCTGACAACATGATCAAGTGTGCGTAGGGGGGTGTTTTCTCTTTGTCCCCAGGGATAGGATTTGGTTCTGGGTATATTCTCACTGTGCCTCTGAGACAAATAAATAAACTATACAGTTAAAAATAAAATAAACTATACGGTTAATATTTGCCATTGTGAACAGAGGTAAATATATTCTAATTTGCAAATATATTCCACCAGTGCCTCGTGTTTATCAGCACCGCACTCTCCCGAGTGAGCCACAGGCCGGCCCTGTGCCTCGTGTTTAAAAAACATGATGAAAAATGTCAAGAGCTCAGGAGGAGGGACGTCGGAGGCTAATTTGCAAATATATTCCACCAGTGCCTCGTGTTTAAAAAACATGATGAAAAATGTCAAGAGCTCAGGAGGAGGGACGTCGGAGGCTCATTCCACTGGCTCCCAGCAGAGCGTGAGCTCTTGCAGGGACAGCTCCTCCTGCGGTGTATCAGCATTTCCACTTCCAGCCAAGGCCGGGACCCAGAAGTTCTTGAAAAGTGAAAAATGAGAAACTGTGAACCTCCAAAAAGTTCAGTTTGCACTAGGGTCAAGGGTTCAATGGGTCTTCGTTTGATTTAAACTAATTGTGCAAATCTTTTTTCCACTATCAAAGAGGTATGTGCTCTGTTTTCTGAGTCTGGAAACAGGAACTGAGTTCTCATTTTTCTAGGGCCTGAGCTTTGGCTGAAAACTGAGCCGGGTTGTTTCAGGTCCCCACAGACCGCAGCCCATAGCCCTGCTTTCCAACAATGCCAGCAGCACTGAGTGGCCATAGACTTCACCCAGACAGATGGTGTGGCCATCGTGATGGTTCCCTGCCCATTCCAGACCCTCACAGACATCAGGCAGAGCCGCCTTTAGCTCTGCAGAGAGTCAGCAGAAACACACAAAGCCAGGGCTGACTGTGAAGCTAATTGGACAGGCGCTAATCAGAAAGGGAGCCCTCCCATGAGCCAGGGGTTGGGACACATCTGGCTGTAACCTCTGGTCCAGTAGCCTTTGGCTGAATTTTTAATCCCAGGAACCACTCTGCCTGCTACCATATGGTGTTCTGGAGGTGGGGACGGTGGTGGTGCTGGGATTATATGCATAAAAAGGTATAAAGAACGTTCAAAGAAATTGTGGGGCTTAAACTTGTCATCAAACATCCCATGTTACCTACCGGGTGTGTGGGTAGCTGGGCAGAGGAGAAAACAGGAGGGAGGAGAGAGGAAGTCACTGCAGTTAAAGCTTCATCCTGCTTTTCAAAACTGGGAGGAAGGGGAGGTGGCAGGACCACTGGCTCCTGGCTGCTACACATGCAAACTCAAGAGAAGCACAGCATTCCACTGGAGGGCACCCCGAGCTGTGGCAACCTGGGACCAGGCTACTCACCCGGCGACAGATGTGTCCACTTCGTGCATGAGTGGCACCATCAGCGTGAGGGTATTGTCGTGGAGGGATTCAGAGCGTTCCATGTTGCCACTGTGTGGGGAGAGAAGAATGAATGAAAACTAGCTACGGCAGGAGGCTTTCTCTGTTCCACATTATGGCATCATCTCTACCTTCTTCAAGAGCAGACTGTACCTTATTTGTCCTCAGTTCCATTTTGGTAGAGTCCCCTGTACAGAGTCCCAGCGGCCACTCTATTGTCTTAGTTGTGTTCCACTCGCAAAGATGTGAGGGCAAGTAGTTTATTTGGAAGGGGACCCCTGGACATAGCAGTAGGGAGTAGAGAAGGGAGAAGGGAAGGGAAAGAAGAGAATGAAGCCATGCTATCTAGGAGGTTCATGCTGCCGGCAAGCTGGGGCCCCGTCTCGCTGGGGGACTCAGGAGGCAGTGGCGAGCACACACCTATCTTCCCAGTGGAGGGCATGGGAGCCGGGCCTTCATCCATGATCCCCGAGAGCCGCTGCTGCTGCTAGGGTGGCATAAATCCCCTGGCATCTGCCCTGTCACATATCGCAGCAGGGTGGCAGGTGCTGGGCTGGAAGCTGTGCAATGGGCATGTGGGAAAGGTGAGTGCTGAGGGGTTAGGTGTGGTGCCCATGGCATGTGCTACTTCTATCAGACCTTGTCCACGAATAATGGACCAGTGAAGTGGGGGCGCTGAAGCCGGGAAGAGGGTTGCTGGACCTCAGCAGCTATTTTCCACCTGGAGGGGTCACCCATCATCCACGGATAGCCAAGCTCAGGAGAGAGGCCCTGGCCAACCCCATCACAATAAACATCCTGGAAGCTCTCACAATAGACTAGCTACAGCTGTCCACATGAGGTAGTCCCCTCGGGGTGAGTGTGAGGATTCTCATGAGGTCATTCTGGAAAGCTGATGCTGGTGAGTGACCCCAGGGAGAGAGGGACCGCCCACCTGGGACAGGAGAGGAGCAGCTCAGATAGGTTAGGCAACTTGCCTGAAGCCCTCTGTAAACCACACAGAACTGATTCCAACCAGCTCATCTGGGGTCTCCAAACCAGGGCTCTTTCCACTGTGATTCCTGCTCCTGATTCCAGACTAGGGGGCTGGAGGGAGTGGGGAGAAGGAGGAGAACAAAAAGAAGAAGGGAGAAGGAGCAGGAGAAGGAGAGAGAAGATCTGGTTTCCCTTTA
Organism: Galeopterus variegatus; assembly: GCF_000696425.1. NCBI lineage: Eukaryota > Metazoa > Chordata > Mammalia > Dermoptera > Cynocephalidae > Galeopterus > Galeopterus variegatus. Next base: position 154,255 of record NW_007726221.1, on the reverse strand, counting down.
CTGTTCTACTAAGTTTCAAATGTGAATTGTGACCATTATTCTGGGAAAGCAACTGCCTTGGGAAAAGGCATGGCTGCTGAGTGCACATTGCTGAACCCAGCACTCACAGGTGGTTCCTCCACACAGTGAATGGGTGACCCAGCTGAAAGCCAAGGTGACCCTCCAGGGCTGGAACGTAAGAGTCCCCAGACCTGCCTGAGGTTTGGGAGGGCTCATCCTGGCCATTCCCCAGCACCCCACTTTGGAACGTCAGCTCCGTGCCCTCCTTGGCCCTTCCCAGCCCTGCCCACTGCCTTCCTCTCCCACCCGACAAGTGCTGAATGGCGACAGGACTTAAATAGCCCTCACATCCCCTCTCCTCCTCTCTCCTATTGTTCTGGAACAATGGTGCTCTGTGATGCTGACCTGCAGGGCCAGTCACTGCCCTGGCTCCTCATCTGTCTTCTGGTGCATGGGGTGACATCAGTCCCTCATGGGGCAGCCTTGGTTTGAAGGAGCGGGCAAGTGCTGAATGGCGACAGGACTTAAATAGCCCTCACATCCCCTCTCCTCCTCTCTCCTATTGTTCTGGAACAATGGTGCTCTGTGATGTTGACCTGCAGGGCCAGTCACTGCCCTGGCTCCTCATGTGTCTTCTGGTGCATGGGGTGACATCAGTCCCTCATGGGGCAGCCTTGGTTTGAAGGAGCGGCAGGATCAGGTGCCACACAGCCTAACTTCCTGGCCCTTCCTTTCCCAGGGGGTGATAAAAGCCTTGGGATCACTGCTATGGGCAGACCAGCAGCGTCTCCCCTGTCAAGGGACACCACCACCCCTGCCACAGCATCCTGCCAGGTCTGAGTAATTGGTTCCTGATGGAAGGGCCACCCCTTGCTCTGTCATTTGTCCAGCCACCTGTGGCTGCTGGCAGCTCAGGCCCAACAGTCTCATCTGTCATCAGTGACTGCTCCAGAATGAGCTAAGTTGAAAAGTTGAGATAAAGAGGACAAACATCAAAAGGCTCCCAGTCATGCCGCCAGCCCACGTGCTGGGATGCTCTCCAGTGGTCTGCAAAGCCTGGCTGATGGCTGCTGAGCGGAGAGGTCTCGAGAAACTGTTTAGTCTCAACTTTACGTCCTCCTAAATCTACAAGTAGGCAAGAGACCTTCAAAGGGTGGTGACGGAAGAAAGGAACGATTGGTATCTTAACTGTGCCTTTCACGATAAGGAGCTTTAAGAATCTTTCTATCATAGCAGGGAGTCAAGTGTTGTGCACTAAGACCAGATTTTCACCAAAGCTTCACATGTACCTGAAATACTCTGTTGTGTGTTTAAAAGGTATTATGACCTCCTTAACATTTGTGATTCAAGAAATAAGAAATTCTTAAATTATTTAAGTTACAAATACTAGGCCTCCCCTGATGCTATGTAGCAATATTAATATATATAAGGGGATTTTCTTGAATTTAGTAGGGTACTGGTAATTTCTTATGTGTCTAGCACTTAGCACTGCAGTTGGTAAATAGTAGGTGTGTAACAGATGTTTACTGAGTGCAAATGTGCCCAAACAGATGTTTACTGAGTGCAAATGCGACTGTAGACAGTGGTTCTTAGCCTTGGCTTAGGATCATTTGACGAGCCTCTTCAAAAATCCCAATGCGCATGTCTCACCCCAGACAAATTAGAGCAGAATCTCTGGGGGGCGGACCAGGCATTGGTATTTTTTAAAGCTGCCCAAGTGATTCCAATATGCATCCAAGACCAGAGCACCACTTGTCTGTGGACATATAATTCTAACAGATGAATTTCTCACAGTCGTGCTATCAGCTCCCACCCTCTCTGTCCTCTCTGATGTGCCCTGCATAAGGTGGGAGGCAGGCAGTTTCCTCTTTTGGACAAAGGAAATCTTCCATGTCACGTTCCCTCCCAGGAACATGGGCTGTCCAGGTGCTGAGGACTGAGGGAGCACACTGATGGATCCGCCCAACAGTGGTGAGTTTTCCGTGGATCCAAGTAATGGCAGGAGAATGGGAACTTCCACGTTTGAATAGGTGTCTGCCTCCCCTTATTAAATCAACAGTCTCATGCTCTGTGGTCAAGCTGTCACATTGTGTCACTTCCCTCTTGAAAAACCCTCAGTGGCCCCACACTGCCATCAGAGGGTAGTTCAGGCTTTCTGAGGCTCCCTGTGCTCCCCACGGTCCAGCCCAGCTCTGCTTTCAGCGCCACCTTCCACTGATCCTATATGCTCCCTGCCCTTCCTCTGAGACGGCTCATGAATCTGCAATTCACTCCAGGGCCTGCCACCACACGGTGTAACAGAGTCGGTCGTGCCTGGACATGCTCACTGCTCTGCCTATGTTGCTTCGGCCTGAAAACTGACTCTCCCGTTTAAATGCCACCTCCCCAGTGAAGAAGCCCTTCTGGATTCTAACAATGGGAATGAAGTCTGCCCTCTCCATGCTTTGCACCTGCTTTTATTAGATCACAGTCATGTTTTATGTGAACACGAATAATGTGATCTTGAAAACAGTGTGAACAGAAAATAATCACCTCTTGTGGACCCGTGAAAAAGTGGCTAGAAATACACTATTGGGACAACTGGCATAATTGGAAAGTAAGTGTAAGTTAGATAATAGAATTGTATCAATATTAAATTTCCTGAACTTGCTAACTATACTGTAGTTACCTAAGAGAAAAGCCTCATTTTTAGGCAGTTCACACTGAAGTATTTACGGACAAGGGAGCATGATTTCTGCAACTTACTTTCAGATGGTTAATAAAAAAAATTATATAGAAAGAGAATGATAAAATGGAAGAGGCAAAATCTAACATTGGGTAAATCTGGGTAAAGCGTATGTAGGAATTACTTGCACTATTCTTGCAATATTTCTGCTAAGTTTAAAATCATATCCAAACAAAAACTTAAATGAAAAGGTTGCCCTGAGTGTCCAACCACTGCCCCAGTCAAAGCTTCTATTTCCCTATTCACCCACCTAAGTGCCTCTCTCTCCATCTGAGCTACAGGTCGAGCAACATGTAGATGTCACTTCCAGGCATGTGTGGATGCTGGCGTAAGTGTCTCATAACTCCCTCAAGCCCTCTTAGGTGCTCACAGCCACACCAGAGAGGTGCAGCTGCACAGTCCTGAGGGGTGAGGACCCACCCTGCAGTCCCCTTTCCTATCTGTCCACTCAGCTTTTGGGACAAGCCCTCTCTCGGGAGCATCTCTTAGGGGCTCTGCCTCAGGCTGCAGGTGCCCTTCTCCCTCCATCAAGGGACACAGCAGCATGTCCACGAGAAGCAGCAGGCCCAGCCTGACAAGCCACAGAAGACATCTGTCCAACTTGGGAAACACACAGCCACACGGGACCCCAACCATGTGACCTTGGACTAGAGCTTCACCTCTCTGAGCCAGGCTCACATCAGCTGTAGGATCATTACCTCTGACTGGGTGACTCCCAGTGCCACCCAGTTCAGCTAGAAGTGGTGCTATGCAAGCAGCACTAGACAACCACCATTCCAAAGAGATCTGGTTCCACTTAGCAGTTTGGGGCTTTATCATTGAGTAACAGTTTCTTCCTCCTCAGCATGCTGGGGATCACCCAAACGTGACCAGGGCATGTCCTTTCCTGGTCCCATAAATCTCTCATCTTTCAAAAATATGTTTAAATCCCCCTTACCTCTGAGCAGTAACGATGAAGCTAAGAACTTCCTCTTCCCCAGACAGGTGGCTTGTGTCAAAGATCACGCTGAATTCATACTGGGAAAAAGGAAGCGATGTTTGTCATTAGCAGGCGTCCCAAACTTCAGCTGGGTTTGCTACAACCTTCTGCAGTTTATGACCTCTGAAAGCTCATTTGCATGACAAGCTTTATTTTTATGCATATTTTTCTAATCGTCAGGCCAGAGGCACAACTTTACCAGCAAAACCAAACCTGAACTCTCTGGCAAGAGGCAGGCTGCTGCTTTTCATCCACTGAGGCTCTCTTTAGGGAGTGATGTATTTGTACTCTTAAACCAGGACTTTTCTTTTCTTTTTTTTTTTTTCCTTTTTGTCTTTTTTACTGACCGGCAACGGGATCGCAACCCTCAGTGTTGCGCCCGCACCATGCTCAGCCAGTGAGCGGGAACCGGTCTCCACATGGGATCCGAACCCTTGGCGGGAGTACCACTGCGCTCCCAAGCGGTGCACTCTCCAGTGCGCCACCGGGCCAGCCCTTAAACCAGGACTTTTCTTTTCTTTTTTTTTTTTTTTTTTTTTTCCTTTTTGTCTTTTTTACTGACCGGCAACGGGATCGCAACCCTCAGTGTTGCGCCCGCACCATGCTCAGCCAGTGAGCGGGAACCGGTCTCCACATGGGATCCGAACCCTTGGCGGGAGTACCACTGCGCTCCCAAGCGGTGCACTCTCCAGTGCGCCACCGGGCCAGCCCTTAAACCAGGACTTTTCTACATTTCACTCACACATCAGCTTCCCCATTTTTGTCACATCTGCATATCATATCACCTGTGATATTTACCTCATATTTTTGTTGCCTCATTTTTTTAAAGATTATTTTTAAAGGGCAATTTATATTACTATCATAGATGAGAATCCAGGATCACTTGCCCTAAAGAGAAAGTAGTCATAAAAATGAATATAATAAAAACAAAGCAATGTTGAATTCTGTTGCCTGCTGAAGCCTGTGAACCTAAGGTCCACTCCATCTTGGTTAAAAGGGAGATTGGTAAGTGACAGGGAGGTGTGAAAGGTGCGCTAGCACTGCTGGAGACTTTCTCCTGCATGTGGTTAGGAGTAAAAGAGGGCTGAAAAGTGTTATGGGCTGTGTCTGTGTCTCCCACAAATTCATATGCTGAAGCCCTAAACCCCAGTGCAATAGTATTTGGAGGTGGGGCTTTTGGGAGGTAATTAGGTTTAGATGAGGGCAGGAGGGTGGGGCCCTCATGATGGGATTAGTGTCCCCATAAGAAGAGAAGACAGAGAGATGTCTCTCTATCCACATGCATGCACCGAGGAAAGGCCATATGAGCACACATAGACAGGCACCTGTCTACCAGCCAGGAAGCAGGTCCTTATCAGGAACCGAATCTGCTAGCACCTTGATCTTGGACTTCCCAGCCTTCAGAACATGAGAAATAAATGTCTGTTGTTTAAACCACCCAATAAGTGGTAATTTGTTATAGTAGCCCAAGCTAAGGTAAAAAGGTAATAACTTTCTCACTGTTAGAGTCAATGTTATTTAGTGCTTTATCGCCCCAAAGAATCTCATGAACTGTCTAAAATCATCTTAGTGTACCACCCCCAGTGGTGAGCATCCTGTGATTTGGGGAACACTGCCCTAAGCAAATGGTTTTCATCATATACACATCAGGTATGTGTGGCAAGTGAGAGGAACCCTTGTGTAGGGGTAATAGAACCAGCCTCTAACACGAACTGACCATGTGATCTTGGCCAAGACAGTTAATCTCTTTGCATTTCAACAAAAAGAGGAGGTTGGACAAAATTGTTCTTAAATTCCGTCAAGCTCTGAGAGCCTATGACTTCTTTAATATCTAGATATTTGGGTTCTACTCAGACAAATTCTAGGCAATGGATTGATTTTGCAATGCTGAGTTCTACTGAACTGAATGCCACCTGCAAGTAATAAACACTGGACCATTACATGGGACCATCATCTGGAGTGCACATGGACATCCCTTTCTAGACAGAAATTTCTGTTGCAGGCAGACTTGTCAGCTTACAGGGAGGGTGGGGTGTGGAGAGAGGGCAGGAAGCAGGGCTGGAGGACATAAAGGAAGGGAGAGGCAAGGGTCTTGTCCCAGTGAACAGATAGAACTGGAAGGAGATCTGAACTAAATTAAACATACCACAGTTCAAAGTAGGCAAGAGGCAAAAGATTTGGGCGAAAAGCCAAAATCAGAGACGGAGCCCTGGGAGAGCAGAAGGTCAGAAACCAGGCAGGCCGGCCACGAGAGACAGAATCATACAGCCAACCAAAGTGAGCCAATAAGGTAGTAGTGAGGCTCAGCAGATGTCTGGAGCCTGACGACCCCCAGGGACTGAAGGAAAGGAAAGGACAAACTGGACTACAGACAAAAAGAGCCCCATCCCTGTTGGGTAACTTGTAGGGCCTTCTCCAGGGAATCACCCCCTATTCTCCCCCCTCTGGGTTTAGTCTTGCTACAGGTCTTAACATCTGTAAGTGGGAGGAAAGCAGTGGCATTACCAGCTGGAAAACAATCCAATATTCACACCTCTGTTGTCTCTATGACTGTGTTGAGAGTTAAGAAATGCTGACAAAATTTAATACTCCACTAGAGATAGCAAAACATATCTTAATTTGTGATGTAGCCTGGATTTTACAGTGAAATGGCAACTGTTAAAGTTTTTCAAGTATGTCTATTTTCTGTTACTCAAAAAATTTCAATTAAATGTGTGGGTGGAGGTCTCCCCCATTCAGGGTCTTCCGCCTTCATCCCCACGCTTACCCTGCCTGGAGTCTGCTAGGACTCAGTCCATCCTCTGCCAGCTAAGTGTCATCCATTTGCTAAGGGCACTGCGTCTTGAGCTTTCCCTTCTCCTGGGGTCAATGTGGACCGAATGAGGAACAGCCAGGAAAAGGCTGAGGAATCATGGATGTAAGAACCACTGTAGTTTGGAGGAGTTATATTCAATGAGGCTGATGGGTTCAAGTGATTTGCTAAGAAATGAGCAAATCTCTCTCACTAGAACGTTCTCACCATTGGTTCACAAAATAGCTACTAGGTCCTGGGACCAAAAGCCTTTGAGATTAAAATTATCTGGGGCCGAGCTCGTGGCGCACTCCGGAGAGTGTGGCGCTGGGAGCTCAGCAGCGCTTCCAACGCGGGTTCGGATCCCATATAGGGATGACCGGTGCGCTCGCAGCACTCACTGGCTAAGCGCGGTGTGGCCGGTCTCAAAAAGGACAAAAAAAAAAAAAAAATCTGATTCTGAGACCCAGGCAGGAAAGAAGGGTGAAGCTTTTACTTTAATGGAAAAAAAGGTAGACAAAGGAGTATGAAATTTCCTTCAAACCACAGCAGGGAAAATAGCTTCCATTTCAAAAAGCAGATATTGTTTGAGCTTAGAATATATGTCTCCTTGTAAATATCAAAGTAACTGTAGTTTCTTTGACTTTTTTAAAAAAATGAAGTGGAATAGTTATTTATATTTTGAGAATTTTGAGAGACCTCTTAAGAATATTGTGTGTCCAGGGAAGCAACAGAGTCAGGACTGTAGGTCACCAGCCCAGACCACATCTTACCCTGTTGTCTCAGGGACTCAAAGTGGCATGGAATGTTCCAGAAAAAATTTTTTAGGAAGGCCAACCAATTGCTGCTTGCCAAAGTGCAAAGGCCATGGTGTGTCTTCCACACACAGCCTGTCTAGAGTATACCCTGAAGTATACTGTCAGGGACAGTAGCATGGAAGGGCTTGGGTGGCTGCCTGAGCTGCTGCAGGAGCAGGGGTGTGGGAGGAAACCTCGGGGGGGGGCAGTTGCGGAGTCAGTGGCTGGTGGGGAGGGCTGGGGGTCTCGTGCCAAGGAGGTGCCCCATCTCTGCCCTTTACCTTCGACTTCGACCTCATGAAAGGAAATCCCACGCTGCATTTGAGGAAGTCCGATTCCAGAAGCTCACAGGAAATGCCCATCTCCTCCTGAAAGAGCAAAAGCACAACAGATGGGCTGGCTGCACAGAAGACAGATGTGTGGGAGTGGCCTCAGTGAGGCCCTTGAGTCCTTGGGAACAGTTCTCAGACAGCAGTCACTGCTGGCTTGGTGGGACGAGGTGCCCTCTGAGCAGGTCGAGTCCCCAGTCCTCCTCTGGCTGCCCACCCTTCCCATGGACTTTTCAGGTCCAAACACTGGGGCTGGCCTGGTGAGCCAGAAGCTTCCTACGATTTGAATGAAAAGGCAACTAAATCATCTTTCTGGTGCCTTTTTCTTAAGCCCACACCCTGATCCTGCTTTTTAAGATCTTGCTAGTTTAGGAAAGACAAGCTGTAAGAAAAGCTAACCAAGAAGAGAGAAAGCTTCTTTCCACAGCCTGAAGCAGCCAGGACTGAGCTGTCCACCTGCTAGTCTTCCCAGGTCGGTGGGTGCAAGGGTGAGGAGAGGACCCTGGGTGTGTCAGGCCTGGGGGAACTATGCACATAGTGTCCTGAGAGAACCAGGAGAGAGAAGAACAGGCAGCGGCTATCTTTCACCGAAGTACATGGTTTCCGACCAAGGTTGAAGTAAAGCCAGGAGGCTCTTCATAACCCACAGGGCCTCTTGAGTCACTGAAGCCAAATCAAGACTTCCAAGGAGAGATGGTATATTTGCAGATTTTGGAGAAGGAGAAGGTACAGAGGTCTTTCAGTTTCCAAGACCCACATCTCAACTTCACATCAACATTTCCAGTCCTTTAGACAGGCAGGATGAATTTTTTTTAAATTGTGTACCCAATCAGTAAGAACATGTGAGCACTAACCACAATATACCTATTTAAATTATATACATATCCTACTATTCTAATATATTATGAACATCATCAAACACACAAAAAATAGAAATGACAAAAGATAAATAATTGACCTAGGGGTTAGAAGTCAAGACAGTATGGGGAAGTAGTAAGTGGGGGTGTTCCTGGGGTGCTGGGAATGTTCTCTTCCTTGGCTGGGTCCTGGGTACACAGGTGTGATCATTTTGTGAAAATTCATTGAGCTGGGTAGTTAATGACTTGTGTACTTTTGTTTGTTAAACATGAATACAACTTTTCTTAGAAAACAGCAATGAAACAAAATGATAAAAACCCAAAATACAATTAAACAAAAGATGTACAAATCTAAAAGGAAACCCTAGTATATCTTTTCAGCATCCACTCTTGAAGATAATTGATCTCAATGATTAAAATTTTCTAATGGCTCTCCAAGCCCTTAGCCAGTGTCCTCACGTGGAGACCCAGGATCACCTACATTAGCATCACCTTGGCAGCTTCTTTAAAAGTGCAGATTCCTGGGCCACACTCCAGGTAACTGACTAACCTCTGAGTAGACTCAGAGATTGTGCGGCCTGGGATAAGTGTTTTCAATAAACGGTAAGTGATAAAATAAGTGATTCTGCTGCGCAATGATGTTTGCAAGCTACTGCTACGAGCTTTCCTTTCTTCAGTCTATTCTACAGACTGCCTGAGGAACCTTCTTAAAGCATGCCTCTCCCCACTGCAAACAGAATAAAGTCCCAAATCCTAACCCTGGCATCCATTCTGGCCCATATTTTTCTGCTATCCTCCCCCGCCCCCACCCCACTGTGCACACACATTATTATTCTACAAACACTCTTTCCCTGGTATCGCTTCCACACCTCTGTTTAAGTTGTTCTCACTGTCAGGAACACCTTTCCCTGGCCCTTCTGCCAGGGTTTCTTCATCCATCCTGCCCTCAAACACTCATGGGTGGTAAGTTTACATATGTAATATGGAAATGGCACAGGATTCAGAGTGGACCCTGAGCATCCACTGGGTAGCCGAGTCATCATATCACGAACCATGTCAGCACTGAGGACATGGGTCTGAATGATGTTAGTCCCTGTCCTTGTAGACTTCACAGCTTAGCAGGGGGAGATACCCCAGCAGAAAAAGAGACATTTACATGGCAGTATGACAGCAAGTGTGAGGGCTGCTCTTGGAGCCTAGAGGACAGGTGGTGGCATTTTCAATAAGGAAAACCAGAGAATAATTTCTCAGATGCTGTCTCAAGATCTGCATGCCCCAAAGACTAGCACTAATGAGGCTGCTCTAAATCCTAGCTAATTGGCCTGTGGGTATCAGACGCAGGCAGCCAGCCCAAGTCTAGAGTGATCTTAGCCCTCCTGGCTTCCCTGGGATAGTCCTGGTTCATGCCTGTCATCCTGGTGTAATTATTCTCGAGAATGTCCCAGCATATGTATGTATGTATGCGTGTGTGTGTATCTCATGATTACATAACCCAGTTTCCAACTCCTCTTGTAATGCTCAATACCTTACTGGGAATTCTTTTCAATGCAGGAGAGAGGTTTTCAATTCAAGTCATATGTCTACCTGTTATTGAAGTAAAGATTTACTGCTCCAGAGACTTCTTCAGTTTTTGCACGTGTGTGAAGGAATGACTATGGCTTCAAAAATTTACTCTGGAACTTAAGGGAATCTCAGTTTACTTAGCTTTGGCCTAAGACTACTTTTCATTATTCAAGAGCTGCTGAATTACCTTATTTTTCATTAACTCCAAAATGCTAGAAAATAACATTTAAACTAGCACTTGTTTCATTGTTCCAAGTCTCTCTCTCACCCTACTCAGTCAAATAAAAATTTCAAAATTCTGGTTGGATCTTGGCAAGGACAAGCAAAAAGAGTGAAAAGCAAAGACACTTCTAGGAAGGGGAGCTGAGCACATGGTTCCTGAGTCGTGTGCCCTTGGCAGGATGTCATGGATCACCCTTCTACTGCCTGTCAGCACCAGTACAGCCCCCTGTGGCCACGTAAGCTGCCCTGGCCAAGAGTCTTTATTTTACTCCCCTCTCTCCTATCACAGCTGTGACTTTCAAGGAGGCAGAGAAGCAACCAGAGTGTGGGCTTTGCACACATGCTGACTCCCTGTGTGGGTGGTATTTGTGCTACCCCAAGAGCCCTTTTACTAGATAGGTACAGCAGCCCCCAGCTGAATGCAAGTTGCTTTGCCTGGAAGCCTATAATGCCCTCCCTGTGTGCATTCTGTAAGCCTATGATTGATGGGTGCCAAAGGACGCCCCTTTGCCTCAAGGTGGGACCACCTCTGTAATGCAGCTCATGTTCCAGAGCTCCCCACGGGATGGGGCTGAGCAGACTCCGTGTCCCTGTTTGGCTCCTTCCTCTGCCATATTCTGCTCCCTTCACTCTTCTTTCCCCAATAATGTCACTTGCACAAACATCCCCATCGCAGGTGAACGTGGCCTCAGATAACACTCTTCACAGACAAGGCTCCCAGCACTGAGAGCCACTGTAAGGTGCTGGGTGTTTGCTCCCAGGTGGGAAGAGGTAATGGAAGGGGCAGAGGGGCATACTCACGTGTTTATTCATCATGTTTAAATCCTTTCTAAGGAAGAGAAAATTGTCCTAACTGCAGTTTATAAAATCCATTTAGCTCTCCCCATTAGGGGAACACTTCACCTCAAGGCAAAACCAGTACCCCCTTTTTCTCTTGGTTTCAGATCTAAGGAAGAGAAAATTGTCCTAACTGCAGTTTATAAAATCCATTTAGCTCCTCCATTAGGGGAACACTTCACCTCAAGGCAAAACCAGTACCCCCTTTTTCTCTTGGTTTCAG
>NW_007726221.1:141793-142599 GCF_000696425.1 Galeopterus variegatus | reverse complement strand
CCATTAGGGGAACACTTCACCTCAAGGCAAAACCAGTACCCCCTTTTTCTCTTGGTTTCAGATCTTGCCCAGGACATAACCTTAAAAAACCGGGTCATTATGGAGCCACATATCTCCTTGGTAACCTGAAAGGCACCCTATAGTCGCAGAAAGACCCAGAATTAAATTTTTTAATTAAAAAAATTTTTTTTTAATTAATTCAATTTTAAAAGTCAATTCAATTTTTAAAAGAATCAATTCTGGGAAGATGAGGCTAAACTAAGCTGTTCCTCAGCTTTAGGCAACATGTCAGTAGATAGTGCTTTGGTGGGGGGTTGCTTATCATCTCTGCCAGGCACTTGGTACCCACCAGTAGGCATATGGGAGAGATTCCAGGGATCAGGCTTTTTCTTTGCTCTGGTTCCTTCCATGGTCCAATCATTGCTTAAACTGACATTAGCTTAGAGAACTTAACTTTAGTGTTTTTGATTACAAGACCCTTAACTGACTGGGAATGCAGACCAGTGAACAAACTGACTGTCTATACGATGTCCCTGATGGCCAGGCAGTGTAGACATCTGATTCTCTGATTCAAAGACAATGCAAATCTACTACAGAGTGAAACTGAAACCTTGCTGCAAAAGATGTAGGCTTTCATGAAATCAATGAACGGAATGTTGGAAAACTTTTCAAACCACTGCAAAGCCACTGAAAAATCTGGATCTGGCAAAGTTCTATCAGTTAACTGTTGAAGAAGTCAAAATTATCCTGGATGATAACACTTTAAGACCCTTCAGAAAACAAAGATTTAAGTAAAAAAAAAAAAA
>NW_007726221.1:139036-140787 GCF_000696425.1 Galeopterus variegatus | reverse complement strand
TAGCAAGGACATCCAATACCATAAAATACTATCGGGGTTTCTCTCTGGAGATTATAGGTGATTCCATTTAAATTTTCTGAATTTTCTACCAGCACACATTACTCTCAGGATCAGAAAATTGTCAATTGACATTTTTTAAAACACAGAGAGGGAAAGCATACTTGGTTCACGCACACTCACCTCTGTATTTTTGGTGCCTGGCACTGAGCCTGGCACTTAGTAGCTCCTGAGTTTGCATTTATTAAATGAACGGGCCGTGGCTTGTGAGGGATTTGGATGGAGGGACTGCAAGAAGAAGCTCATTTGCTGGTCTGCCTGGCATGAGAGATGCTTGTGTTGGCAAAGTCCTTCTCTTTTCCAGACATACCTCAGCTGCCCTGGCTGTGGGAGGTTGGCCAGGAGAGCAGGCTCCAGCCCTGTGTGTAACGTGCGGTGGTTGGAAGAACCAGATAATGGAGTTAGTGAGCCTATCTGGCCTTCCCACTCCTTCTTTCCAATCATATAAGCATTTGATTTCAGTCTGGAGTAGGGCTCTATTTGACCAGCAATGCAGCCCTCCTCGGGAACAGAAAATCTGAGGTCAGCGATGAGCTTATGCTCAGTGCCAAGGTCAACTTTGAAGTTTGACTTCCTATTTTTTAGCTCCCACATATATTTGTCAAACTGAAGATGACCCCCATGTCTCCATGTCTGGCTGTCAGTCTGGCAATTTGGTGTTCCTCTAAGACCCTTTCCTTCTTCTAGACATACCAGGTGTTCTGATAAGAGAGGCCTCCACGTTAGCTCACTTAATTAATATAGAATTCAGGTAAATTTTAGAAGCACTTTATCCCAAATTCCCTAATCAACTGAGGAGTCAGGGTGAGCAGGGGTTCCCAATCACCTGGCCCAATAAGTTAACAGAAAGAGAATCTATTCCCAGAAAATATTTTATTTGCCCCACTCAATGATGAGTTGGCCTGAGCCTCACCAGAACAAACAGTCCTATTCCAAGATGGGAACCTTCTGCGGCAGGGCTCATGAAATTCTTACCCATGAAGAAAAGCACATGAGCTTGCAGCATAACAAGTGCACAAACTTTGGCATTAGCGTCCCAACTTTGGTTATTGTCTCAGATACGTATCAGCCATGCATCATCAGGCAAATTAACCATCCTTTCTACAAGCTTCCCTTTTCCCACCTGTAAAATGAGGGCATAACACCTGCCTTATAGGACTATTTCTGGACTGCTGGTCTGATGGGTGTAGGATGGAGCAGATGGACGGCCCCTAATCAGTAATGGCTTACTATGTGCCAGGCAGTGTTGTAAATCCACCATCTAAGGACTCCATGGAGCAGCTCCCTTTTTATTTCCATTTTACGAGGAGGAAACTGGAATGCAAAGAAGTTATATCACTTGTCCAGGGTTTCCCAGCTGGCGACTGATGCAGCCAGGATTTGAGCTGGGCACATCCCCTCCAAAGCCTGTGCCTGTAACTCCTCCTCTGCATGTTCTCCTTACACTTAACTTCCTCCTCCTGACCCAACCCCCTTCATATCTCCCTACAGAACATGACATGAATACATGTGGGTGTGGGGAAAATACTTAAACACCTTGTAAACTGTAGACTTCTGCTGTCCAGACATGCTATTCCATGTGCCAGATTCGCACAATACCTGTCTTCTGCTGCTTGCTCAGGCCCTGGCTATGCATTTGTGGCTGAGGATTGACACAGATTGTCCTGGAGTCAGAACAAACACAAGTCATGGTA
>NW_007726221.1:136961-138209 GCF_000696425.1 Galeopterus variegatus | reverse complement strand
CCAGATTCGCACAATACCTGTCTTCTGCTGCTTGCTCAGGCCCTGGCTATGCATTTGTGGCTGAGGATTGACACAGATTGTCCTGGAGTCAGAACAAACACAAGTCATGGTATTCTCAAGTCAAGGGAAAGTACATAGTGCATAACTATGTCAACGTGGACCTCCCACTGGAATGAGGCCACATGAGCAAGCACTCCTGTTGATGGCCGCTCCACGGGCAGCTGCGTGCTCTTTGAACATGGTGATTCAAAGAGCCCTTGAGCAGAGATGCAGACCGTGGACTATTTTGCTGATTCCCTGGTCAAACTTTTGAAAGAGGCACTCAGGGCCCATGTAGTCAATCTGTCAGGGATCAGAGAGCACCAGAGGCAGACAGGAACTGAGAAGTCACAGTGGGGATGCTTTTCTTTGTATCCATAATGTTGGCAACCTGAAGATCAAGTATGGGCCTCCCTGTGGTCTTAATATACTCAAAGTTTTCCTCAGAGAGGACTTACACATCACCCATCTATGAATTTATTCATTGACCTATCAATCATCTAGTGAACACCTACAAAATGTCAGACACAGAACAAGGGAGGAGAATACAAATGACAGATAAGAGATCTGTTTTGAGCAGACAGCATTTAGTGAGCAAGACTCTAAATTAATACATTTATGTGATCCAGGATGCGAGGGGCCTAAGTAAATTGCTACAAGAGCATGTAGCAGGGTGCCACCCTCTTTGCCTGGTGGAGTAAATAAAAAAATAAATAAACCAAAGAAGGTGACTCTGGGGTGGGTCTCGAAAGAATAAGAATTTGCCTCATCTGAGTGGAGCACTGTGCTGGGAGTGGCAGAGGGGACGTGCTAGGACAGGGTGAAATGGAGGGTAGATGTTTCAAGAGAGGCTAAGCACAGAGTAGCGCCAAGAGAGACAGCAGAGGAAGTGGCAGCGGTGTGCCCAGAGGCTGAGTGGCATTCCCTGCCTCAGTGTGAGCCTGTAGTTTTCAGCTACACAGGCTCTGAAGCAGGCTTTTGAAAAATACAGTGAGAACAGCAGATCCCCTGTGAGGAACTTCCACCCCCTGCTCATGGGAGAATACTAAAGTGGGAAGGCCAATGTGTTGATGTGTTTATCTGCAATAAGTGATACAGCTGCTCTGTGCAACATGGAGCTCCTATCAGCAGGGCCAGATAATTCCTGCTCTACAGGAAACAAGGGAAGGCAAATCACAATCAGCAGGTTGTTAGTGAGTCAAGGAAGAA
>NW_007726221.1:134421-135350 GCF_000696425.1 Galeopterus variegatus | reverse complement strand
GTCAAGCACAAAGAACTGAGTCCATTTCATATAAATGATTCCACTTACATGAAATGGCCAGAATAGGCCAATCTAGGGAGAAAAAATGTAGATTAAGTGGTTGCCTTGGGCTGGGAGGGGGCAGGCTGGGGATGGGGGTGACAGGTAAGTGGTACTCGGATTCATTTTGAAGTAAAGAAATGTTCTAAAATTGACTGTGACCATAGATGCACACCTCTGTGAATACATAGTCATCTCTTGGTATCTGTGGGGCATTGGCTCCAGGACCCCAAAATCCTGTGGATTTTGGATACCAAAATCTGGGAATGATCAAGTCCTGCAGTTGGCCCTGTAGAACCTGCAGATACAAAAAGTTAACAATCTGTATACACAGGTTCCACATCCCACAAATATTGTATTTTCAATCCATGGTTGGTTGAAAACAATCTGCATGTAAGTCAACCCACGCAGTTCAGACTCATATTATTCAAGGGTCAACTGTACTAAATACCACTAAACTGTATACTTTAGAGGGTGAATTGTATGGCATCTGGACTATACCTCAATGAAGCTGATAAAAATAATTACAGATTGTGAGAAGCATTCTGAAGGAAGCAAACAGCACTATACCTGGTTTTAGGCAGTGGGAAGGCCGCTCTGATGAGGTGCCATTTAGCCGAGACCTGCATACGAGAAGGGGCTGAGCATGTGAAGGGGAGAGTGAAGAGCATCTCTGGCAGAAGAAACAGCATGATCGGGAGCCGTAATGCAGGGAAGGGTACAGTGAGTAAAAGGACCAACCGAAGACCATGTGTTGGATGAAAGGTCCCATCATGCAGAGCCCTGCAGCTCATGATAGGGAATTTGGAATTAATTCTAAGTTCAGAGGGAAGGCACTGGAGGGTTCTAAGCAGGGGAGTCATGCCACCTGATTCATATTTTTTTTAGAA
>NW_007726221.1:131358-133212 GCF_000696425.1 Galeopterus variegatus | reverse complement strand
TTCTTTCCAAACTTAAAAAAGTGAAGCAAGCAGGAGCTACAGTCAGAAGAAATGCTCAAGACAGATGAACCACATAACTGTGAATGCAAAATTCCCCTCCCAAGCTAAGGATTGGAATTTGGAATGCACCTGAAAACAACCCTGTACCAATCACTGGCAGTTGGAGATCACCTGTCACATGAGGTGCAATTATCTGCTCAAAGTGGAGACAGTGGTTTCCTCCCAAACAGTTCTCTTGGACCTTAGAAAACAAAGTACTTTGAAAGCTTTAAAATGAATAAAAATAATATCACACTTTAAAAAACCAATACAACTTCAAAATGACTTGAATAAGCTGTCTTGTTCCTATAATGTGTCCCTTCTTGGTGCATTAAATCAACCCTGTTTAGAGATAATCTTTATATTTTTGCAAAGTGAAGACAGACTAAAACACTTCCCCAAATCCTGGTGATTATCCTCTTTGGGACCTTAGGAACATGAAATTAAGCATCTAAACAAACAAATAAATCTAAATCAACCAGCCCTAACTGAAAAATCCAAAGTGAAAAGAGCAGCAAGCCATCCTTTCTAAAGCTTGAGAAGTAACCAAAGTATTTTATTTTCATTTAGGAAGTTTTTCCTGCTGTTAAATAGAGGCAAATTAGTTATTCTCAGAAAAAAAATTTCCCAGAGCCTCAAATTCTTGGTCAACAAAGTAAGAATTCAAAATTGAAATCCATCTTATGAATCAAATTATTTTGATTTTCAATCACTCTTTTCCTTTGCCTTATAGGCTGACTGAAAACTCGATAAGGTGGGGACCTCTCCTGAAATGACAGGAAAAGATTTAATATCATGGCATAAAAACAATTCATGAATGGTGTTTCCAAGAGGCAGTTATGCAGGAGTCAAGTGTTTAAAGGGGCTTGAGTACTTACTGAAATCCTGGCCAGGACTCTTGATATTAGAAATGTACTCACAAGTAAAGAGTTCCACCTACAAACCCACTTCTACTCCTGCACATTCAAAACTGGTTTGCAACTTGACACTCTGAAGGGCCTTGCTACTCAATGTGTGCTCCCGGGACCAGCAGCATCAGCGTCACATGGGAGCTTGTTAGAGACGTCGACTTTCAGGTACCCTCCTATNAGAAGGGGCTGAGCATGTGAAGGGGAGAGTGAAGAGCATCTCTGGCAGAAGAAACAGCATGCTCGGGAGCCGTAATGCAGGGAAGGGTACAGTGAGTAAAAGGACCAACCGAAGACCATGTGTTTGGGACACAGTGGATGAAAGGTCCCATCATGCAGAGCCCTGCAACTCATGATAGGGAGTTTGGAATTAATTCTAAGTTCAGAGAGAAGGCACTGGAGGGTTCTAAGCAGGGGAGTCATGCCACCTGATTCATATTTTTTTTAGAACATCTTCAGCTGCTATAAAAGAATGGGTCAGAGAGGGGTGGCAGAGATGCAAAACAAGGAGCCAGAAAGGTTTCTTCTCTGCTCTTGCCAAGAATCCATTGAGATGGAGCCTGAACAGTTGGGGAGCATAGACCCAATGAACCAAAAGCACCCTTAAGGAACTGATGCTTTAGGACAGATGCCAAATATGGCTGATGGCCTGGCAAGGCTGGGGGAGTGGCAAATAGTCCTCTGCTGGATGGGAGCTGGCAGCAAGCAGACCGAGGGACCAGAGGTGTTACCCATGAGGCAGATTTGAAGGAGATTGGCAAAGAAAGCTGCACAAAGCAAGATGCTGCCTTGAAACTTTGTCAAACTCCCCATTTGGAAGCCAAGACCCAGACTATTTGGGGTTTGTTCTTTCCAAACTTAAAAAAGTGAAGCAAGCAGGAGCTACAGTCAGAAGAAATGCTCAAGA
>NW_007726221.1:122932-129950 GCF_000696425.1 Galeopterus variegatus | reverse complement strand
CAGCAGCATCAGCGTCACATGGGAGCTTGTTAGAGACGTCGACTTTCAGGTACCCTCCTATCCCCCAGACCTGCTTTAACAGGATCTCTAGGTAACCTCTGTGAACAGGAACATTTGAGAAGCACTGCTCTACATCTCTGAGCCCATCTGCCCAGGAGACATGATGTCAGCCCCAATAACATACACTGCTGATGCTATTTGAGAGATATTATCCGTGTGAAGACACACATTTCTGGAGCCGAAGATCTGCCCATTCACATGCCATTTTTCTGCGTTCCCCTAAAAGCAGACTCTGGGACAAGGATTAGGGTGCAAGTAATTTAGAGGTGATCTTGGAGCCCTGCATGATGGAATGGTGAAGAGGCCATCAACAGGTGAGAGAGCTGTGGCCCTATTCATCAACACTCTTGGTTGAGAGTTGATGCAGGAACACAGGATACCCTGCACTTCCAGCCCTCCTAATGCTTGGGCACAGCAAACTCCTATAGCCAGAGAAAGTGCCCAGCCAGCGAGACACAGAGGAGCTGTGGCATGTGGCCTCTGCAGTGGGGGGAGGGAGCATTAGAGGGCAGCGACAGTGCCTCTCCCATCCTTTCCCTCTCCTTGAGTAATTGGGCTGGTGGAGCTGTGAACTGAGAACAGAGGCTGGAGGCAGCTACTGCTGAACGTCCCTTGGCCACACATGAAGGAATGGGCCCTGAGAGAGCACCCTTCCCAGTCCAGCACCCTTGGAGCATGTCTCCACTGGGCACCCTGTGGGCTCATGGGGCCCTGTTTCAGGGGGTAGCTGCCCACTAATTTCTTCCTTCTGACTGGCACATCCACTTTGCTTCTTCTGGGCAATATCTCAGGACTCTCCTTAAAGAACTGGCATCCTCTTTACAATGGTCCCTCCCTCTTTTCTCTTTCCTTTCAGCCACAATAAATGAGCTCCAATCTCCTCTCATCTAGACTAGCACAGAACAGCCTTCTGGTGGACAGCCTGCTCTCAGTTGTCCCCTAATCTGTTCTACAAGCTGCCCCAGACGAATCTTAATGCACTATTTTGTTTTTGCTCAAAAGCCTGCAAAGGTTATAACAACCAACACTCTTTACTGATTCCTGAGGGTGTGCACTGGAACCACCTAGGAGCCGGAGATGCCATGGACAGCTGTGCACTGCACATGAGACCTGGCTGAGGGGAGCAGGCCTGAAACCCAGCCCATGCTGCTCTCACCAAGCCCTGCACCCTGGCTGCAGACTGTGAACCACCAGAGGCAGCAACTCCCCAATTTGCATAACGATGCTAGAAAGATATAATGATGACCCTACAGAGAGCTTTGTAAAAAGACCCAGATGGAGGCTCCACTATGATCCATCCAATCAAAGCAGGCAGCCTGGGTATGTATTTGCTGAAAGCTCCCTGCGTGGTTGCGATGTGCACACAAGTTCAGAACCCTTAAAAGCTGGACTGCATTAAAATCCTCTGGCAGGTTTGTTGAAGATGCAGATTGCAGGCCTCACCCTCCAGACTGGGATTCTTCAGAGCAGAAGCAGGGTCAGGAAATCTGGATTTTTTAATCATTCAAGGCATGTGTTCTGCACTAGCCTTTGAAACACTGGCTCCAAGAGCTAGTATAGTCACTGCCATTTTGGAGATTAAGGGATTGAGACACAGAGTGCGGAAGGGGAAAAACAGCGCCTCCTCTGGGGTTCTGACTCTGGTGAGGACTGAGAACCCCTGGCACTACGGTCCTCCCTGCCTGTGAGTCGACTGGAGCCTCACCTGACATGTGCCCTGCCGGCCATACCCTGGGGGCAGGGACTCAGGGAGATGAACTCTAGAGACCACAGCTGGCTCCAACATGGGTGCCCACCCGCTGCTTCCCCAGAGGAAGCCCATCCATTCATTCAACAAGTGTTTCTTATTTTGCCTCAACTGGGAAACAGCTTCTGTAGAATAATCCTCCTGTGTGAGACAGGTATGTTTTCTGTTACCTCTTACTTCTTACATTCCTTTGTTCATTCTCTTGTTTACTAATTTATTAAGTAGCCTCAGTGTCCTTCATTGGGCCACATGCATCTAAAATATAATCCCTGCTGTCTCTAAGAGAAGTTCCCAATTTAGGAGGAGAGAGGGGGACCAACCAGTTCAAGGAAAGGCAATTACAATCCTGTATGACGAGTGCTCAGGCGAGCTGTGTACAAGGGGCTGAAATTGGTGGCCCTTTACAAAAGAAGCATTAGCTTTCTCCAGTTTCACTCCATAAGCCCCACCTTACGACTCATTATTATTACCATTGCTTTACCTTTCCTTTTAACTAATGAAAAAGTCCACCAGTTCTTTAAATTATGGAGTCCAGCAGTGGACACAGTGGTCTACCAGACTCATCTCAGTGTTCACTTTAGTGGGAAAATTAGCTCATTTGAATGCATAGGTGATTAAGCTATTACAAATGACAATAACAAAAAATACCATTTGTAAACTGTGTCAGGTAGCTACAAGTTCTCTTATTCGGAACTCTGTCTAGCAGAGTCAAAGACTGCACACAGGTTCCTGTGGTTACTGTCAGGCTTGTGCTGTCATGAATTACTTGACATATAGTATTGAGCTTATCCCATGTGCCAGGCATGCAGGTTCTTTTTAAAAAGGACGAGCTGCAGGGTCATGAGATTGCCTAAGACCCAGTATGTTTATTCTGAGCTTGTTGGAATATTTTAAACTTCTAATTATGTTAGAAGCTGGCTTGGTTGTGGGGAGTGGCGGGGAGATGAATAGACTGGTTTATTTATTACTTCCCATGCTCTGACCCTTCCAAGGCAATTNGGGGAGATGAATAGACTGGTTTATTTATTACTTCCCATGCTCTGACCCTTCCAAGGCAATTGATTGATCAACATTTTCTGTGTCTCCATATGTCATTTTCTATGTGTCTCTCCCCAAGACAGTTTTTCTCACTCTTTTTTATGCTTTTCAAAATGTTTTCATGTGTCTTGCTTTCCATACTGGAGTTTAGTTCTGCTTTAGATGACCAGACTGACCACACACGGTCTCTCTTACAGAGGGTGTGGGAAGGATGAACATCTAATGCTGGCAGAGCTCCACCAACAGCCCTTGGGTCCTTTCACCACACGTGGCTGTGAACACTGACCTCCCACATGCCAGCACCCGTGTGCCTTTGTTGGAAGATGGCACTTGGTTTGCTGGAAACTTTTCTGCCTATGAACATGGAAACACAGAAGTGCTTAGGAATTTATATCCTCTGGTAGAGCCCTTAACCAAGCTCCTTTGTCACTGACTGGGACACTCTGAGGTGTGACCTATACTATGGACTATGTCAAAGTCATTGGCCTTTTTTTCCCCCCTGAGGACTTTGCTTGATAGAACACCCTTGCTTGGCCTCATTCCCTTCCTAGTCCTACTTTCCCATTCCCCTGGGAACACTTCCTAATAAATCACTTTTACATGCTATCTGGTATAAGGATTTTGTCTCAGGGAACTCAGCCTAAGAGAGAAAGAGACCATCACAGAAACATTCAGCTTCTCTCCTCTCTCTGTGCCTCAGGTAAGAGGATGCCAACCTGGCATCAGTGCGAGCATTTCAGACTCTGAGCAAATGGTCTTCCAGGTCTTGTAAACCTCTCGTCCTCTCTAATGCACACTGCTTTTCCTTGGGACTGCTGCTTCCAAGCAAACTAGATCTTTCAAAACAAAGATTCCACCCACCAAACATTAAGGATGCCAGCTAAGATGGCTTTGCAGACTTACATGACTACAAATAGATTTTAATCCACTTAAGTGCCTTTTAAACATGGACTCATTTAGTTATCATTCCTAATTTCTCTTTGTGCACTTTGGAAGGATGCATCCTGCACTGTCCATACCGGGCTCCAGGGAATGAAGTCAGGGGCCCTCAACAGCAGGTTAAAGCCACTTTCCTCCCTACCCAGTTTCCTGGCGGAAGGAACTGCGACCCTAGAAACTTCTCAATTTGTGATTGCATGATGATTTATTTTCAAACTGACTTAGGCTCAAGTTTTAGCTCTGCCATTTACCAAGTGGTGCCTTAAGTATCTCCTTGTAAAAACACAGACAGTAATTCCTACCCCACAATCTTGCTGAACGGATTTTGGTGAGTTACTATGGTGGCTGCCCCCATGGCTGTTGTTGTTATTCAGCTCTATATAGGGGCTTTTCAAGGGGCTTCTCTGCTCTGCCACCTACAGTTGCTGGTAGATCCTTAGCCTTTTCAAAACTACCCTCAGAATAAGACCCTCAGCCTGGGCTGGGCTGCCTGAAAACTGAGATGACAAAGCTAACATGTACTGAACTCTGACAACATGGCAGGCACTGCTCTAAGCACTTTGCTAGGATAAACTGATTTATGCTTCTCAACAATCCTACAAGGTAAGTATTATCATCCCATTTTGCAGATGAGGACACAGAGGTCCAGGTAGGTGAAGGAACGTGACCAAGGCCACATAGCAACTATGTGGTAGAACTAGAACTCGAATTTGGAGACTGACCTCAGAGCCCACACTGCCTCCCAGAGGCTGGTGTGCAATAGGCCCTCAGAGTGCACAGGCACACAGGAGGTTTCTCTGCTCCATGATAACCTGCCTGCAACACAATGGTTTTCAAACTTTGGTGTGCATCAGTCACCTGGAGGCTTGTGAAAATGCAGACTGCCGGGATTCACCCCCAGAGTTTCTGATTCAAAAGGTCTGGGGAGAAGCCCATGAGTGTGCTTTTCTAGTCAGGTCCTAGCTGATGTGGATGCTGGTGCTCAGGGGACCACGCTTTGAGTGACACTGATCTGGATTCTAGAAACACTGGTGGCTTCCTCCTCTTGGAGGGAAGCATCTTCCCAGGCAGGACCCACACAAAGTACAGTGTCACTGGAGAGGATGGGCATTGGCCTGCTGAGCCAGTAGCCTGGAGCAGGAGATGCCAGGAGGTCTGAGGGTCCCTGCCCCTGATGGGTGGGAGTCCTCCCCAGGCCTCCAGCTGTCACCTTCTCCATGCTGCCTCCAGCTCCCTTCTGAAGAATGGGGCTAGAAAACTTAACTTTACGGTGGTGCAGTGGTAAGGAAATGCTAAGGAGGAACCCAGAGGAGGAGGAGGGGGAGGGGAGGGAATGGACAAACGCCTGCAGACTACCTTCCTCATGTCTGGCCCATCTCATTTATCCCTGACATAGTCTCCACTTTACAGATGAGGAAAATGAGGCTCCAAGAAGTTGGGAAACTTGCCAAAATGTGTGCAGCTATTAAGTGGCTGACATCCCGGTCAGCTGGTTCCATAGCCCCTGCATTTGCTCTGCCCAGACCACCTCCCTGGGATCATCCATGCAGCTGCTCCCCCGAGGCGCTTGTGCAGGCTGCAGATGGGGTGCTCCTGCCAGGGAAGGAAACATTTCACACGCAGCATTTTAAATGACAAAGCAGACTCTGGTCTGTGTGGGGTTTCCCCACCAGAAACAAAAAGGTGGGATGGTGTCTCATCCACCTGGAGGATCCACGGCTCATCCTCAGCCTAGAGACAAACAGCAATGTGACTGCAGGCGGAGTGGCCCCAGGCCTTCAGAGCTGGCCAGGAGACCCCTTGCTGGCAGCCAATGTGCCCATTTGTGAATCCCAACCAGCAGCTCTCTCGTGAAGAAAGCTCAACGGGCCTTTTGTAAAA
The DNA here is from genome assembly GCF_000696425.1 of Galeopterus variegatus. Taxonomy (NCBI): domain Eukaryota; kingdom Metazoa; phylum Chordata; class Mammalia; order Dermoptera; family Cynocephalidae; genus Galeopterus; species Galeopterus variegatus. Next base: position 124,285 of record NW_007726221.1, on the reverse strand, counting down.
AGCAAAGAGAGTTTTCTTTGGCTTGAGGTTAGATTTCCTGCTCCGTTCCATGATCTCACGAGGGAGTGCTGAAAGCACCTCCAGTCCCCCTTCCCAGCTCCAGCAACCTCAGTCTCAGGCTCATACTTTCTGCTTATTTGGGGAGAGAGCTTGTTTCTTGTCTTCTTAATTTGAGATGCTCCCCCTACCCCCCCATGGCTCAATCTACCCCCCTCTGCATCTGGAGACTGAAGGCAGTCCTTTCAGCTGGAACCTTCTAGATGAGGGGCTGTGGAGGAGGGAGTGCCACCTCTGCATCTCAGGAGAGGAATTTTTAACTGCCAAAAAATGACGCGTGGGAAAATAATTCTGTGTTGAATCTTTTAGGCAGCACTGAAGGTGAGAGGAAAGGTCACATGACCTTCTAGGCCACAAAAGCTCCCACTTTTGTTGTCGAGGGGGTCAAGTTCTTCAAAGGATTTCTGAGAAGAGAGACAGAAATTCTGTCTCCTGTCAGCGAGTCATCATCCCACACCACTGTCTCCAGCCAGTGGTGTTTTAACCCAATCACATCCAGAGCTGTTGGTCATATCCTAGAATTTTAAGAGGACACTTAAGATGGCCACAGAGCACTCAGGAGTAAGGGCTGCGGTGGAGAGAACCTCCTGTGTCATTAGCATAAGCAGGGCAGGTGGCTTAGCATCCCTCACCTGCTATTAGCTGTGAGACCCTGGCCAAGCTCCTCACCTGCCCTAAGCCCATTTCTTCACTGGTATTCTCTGACGCATGTGACTGGGCCTGATACAGTTAATGTCGTATAGAAGGTGTACTCCTCCCCTCCCTAGCACAGTTCTGGGCTGAATAGTTCTGAAAATAAACCCAGAACAGTAAAGACGACACAGTACTTGGTCTTCTCTATCACAGGAAAGAGTCAAAATCTTCTCCTCTTCATGGTATCAGAAGGGAAGTCTCATCCAGAGTATTCCTCCGAACACTGCATTCGCACTCTCTAGCCCAGACCTTCCAAAACCCACTTCCTCCCATGTAAGGTTCTCAACTTAAGTGAAGACTGAAGGGTGATGCCCCCCAATTCAAGGAGGCCTGATGCCTTCTTCTGAAAGGATGGGATTGTAGGTAAGGCCAGATGTCCGCCCCGTCCAGCTACGGCGAGTCCCAGTCACACCCGCCCTTCTGCCAACCAACCGAGGAGGAGACCTGCCCTGATGCTGCCATTCAGCTCTCGGCTTTCCCCTTCCTCCCATTCACACAATCATTTCCAAAGCATGGACTTGCTCGTTTGGTCCCCATTTACGTCCCTTGTCTTTACGCTCTGGCAGAGGTTTTGAAAGAAAAAGTGGTGCTCAAAGATGGCTC
>NW_007726221.1:120716-121978 GCF_000696425.1 Galeopterus variegatus | reverse complement strand
TCCCTTGTCTTTACGCTCTGGCAGAGGTTTTGAAAGAAAAAGTGGTGCTCAAAGATGGCTCCCATTGTGCAGTCTGCCCTGTTGGGACACTTAAGAGAGGATCTGTCCCGTGTGCCAAGCTCTCCAGACTGCTGCATGAGTTAGAAGGCCCATTTATTACTCTGCTGGGAAAAGAATCTCTTTCCTCACAGCCAGATCCACATGCCAGGGCAGTACCATGACTGGAGGTTGACGGAGAGCACTGTATCAGGGAGACAAGAATGAGACAAAAATAACTAACGCCTACTGCACCCAGGTATAGTCCTAAGTGCTTTATATGAATAACTGATTCAGTCCTCACAACTAACCTACGAGGTCCAAGTTATCATTAGCTCAAGTAAGAAAACTGAGGTCAGGGCAGAGATGTCATTGAACTTGCCCAAGGTCCAACACATATTAGGTTGTGGTGGGGATAGGGGCAGATTTAAGCCAGGAAGTCTGGTGACAAAGCCCAACTCTTAACCGGTATATTGTGCTGCTCTGCAGACAAATTAAATCTTTTAAAAAAAATACTTTCATTTATTTTTTATTTTATTTTTGGCGGCTTACCAGTAAGGGGATCCAAACCCTTGATCTTGGTGTTTCAGTTAACCAGCCAGCCTGACAAATCTTAAATGGCTTCAGGCTAAAGTGCTCTGATGTATCCATATGCCTGAGAGCGATGTTAGTGTCGTCAGTGGTGAAGAGTATGGAGATGGGATTAAACCTGGGCTCTACCACTTACAGAAACCGTAAGACCCTCAGTCTCCTAGAGTATAAAAAGGGGATAATCCAGGGTTTCTTAACCTCAACACTACTGACATTTTGGGATGGAGAATTAATTCTTTGTTGTGTGGGGAGCTGTCCTGTGCATTGCATTTAGCAGCATCCCTGCCATATCCACCAGATGCTAGCAGTACCACTCCACATGTAAAAACCAAAAATTTCTCCCCAAATTGCCAACTGTCCCCTGGCAGTCAAAATTGCTCGTGATTGAGATATCCGCTGGGATAATCATACTTACACTGGGATCATCATACTTACCCCTCAGAGGCTGGGGTAGATGGCTTGCAAAAATGGCCATCATTTTCCACCCTTCCCAATATCTATGTCCCTTTTGACTTTACAGCTATATCCATCACAAGGTGAACTTTATTTCTCTACCTTGAATTTGCGCAGGATACATGACTTGCTCTCACCAGTAGAATGCACCAAAAGTGATTCTGTGTCTGTTCCAAGCCTAG
>NW_007726221.1:118793-119727 GCF_000696425.1 Galeopterus variegatus | reverse complement strand
GTGTTCAGCTGACCTGCCGGCTACCACAGACATGCAATGCAAGCAAGGTCAGCCAGGAGTAGCTAAGACTGGCCTAGAGCTGAAACACTGCCCAGCTAACTCCTAGAGTCATAAGCATAATCATAAATTGTTGTATTAAGCCACTAAATTTTGGAGTGGTTTGTTATGCTAATGGATACAGAGTTGCTACTAAAAGCAAATGAGAGCACCTTTGAGCTATCCAGGCCCCACCCAATCCACAGGAAAAACTCAGGCAGGGGTAGCCATGATGATGTGGTCACCACCCCCACCCCCACCCCATCCCCGCAGAGCCTCTGCTGCCAGCCAAGGGCAGAGGAAGCCCCCACCTGTCCACACTCCACTTTTTAAGAAACTAAAGTCAACTCTTCTTCCTTGGTTAAAGCCCCAAGGAGAAGTAGAACTGATGCCCATAGGTGAAAACACTAGTAGAGAGAAAGAGGAAGAAAATAATTGTGGAACAGGAGCATGGACCTTACTGGACTCTGAGGGGTGAGATCATATGCCTGAGCCCATCTACCAGAGAGAGGGGGAGACAGGCCTGTGGAATGTTCACAAGAAACCCTGATGTCACTTCATGTCACTTTGTTCTTGTGTCCCCTGGGGGCTGAGGAGTGAACTTTGAATTCAGAAAAACATACCAACTCGGAAGATGAATGACAAAAAATGGCCATCAATTTTGTTTACTGTCCCTAAACCTTCGAAATACTTAAGGGTACTAAAAATGAAAAAAAAGACAAGAAGAGCACAAACATAATAAAAACAAGGGAGGTGTTTCATAAACTCCTTCAAAGAATTTTTTTGCCCCTCACTTGCTGAAGGTACAACCACTCCAAGATCCCAACTAAACAGAAAAGAGCTCATTGGTAAAATTGTTCCTTGACTAAATATTTGTAAATTACTGAAGCGCATTTAA
>NW_007726221.1:117072-117786 GCF_000696425.1 Galeopterus variegatus | reverse complement strand
ACCCCCATCCACCTCCTTTCAGAGGACAAACTCTTACCTGCTCATCTCTACTTAGAATGTACACTGCTTTCCCTTTGGGCTTGTGGAAAATCTCAGTAAACTGATTATGGTCAGAAGAGCTCAAAGAGCAGAAAGCAAGTACAGTTTGAGCTCATGTTCTGGGAGCCTGGGTTGGGATTGGGGTCAGAAATAGGTTTAGCATATGCCTCCGAGGCCCTGTGTCACTTCCTCCTGGCCCAATTCTGATTCCAGCTCTGTACTGTCTTCAGTAGACAGTTCTGTGGATGCTGCACTCAACTGCACCCTTTGCCCGGGAAGGACAACCCATTCCTTTGGAGGCATCTCTCAACCACCCAGGAACGGGAGGTGGTGAATGAATGCTTCAGTCTCCTGTCCTTCAGGTGAACATTTCTGAGTCACTTTCTATACATTTCCCAAAAGGTCCTGTAACCAACAGCAGTAACCTCAAAAACACATGCTCATATTGGCTTTTCCTCCCTCCCTCCCACTTCCTGGGACCACTGCTCAAATAAACCACCTGTACCCTTGTTTCAGGCTTTGCAAATGGCAGGCACCATTTGCCCATGGTGGTCAGTAAATCTTAGGAAAGGAAGGGTCTGAAAACAGCACTTTGAGAGAAGCTAAATCAAAAAGCCCAGACAGTCCAACTGAGACTGGAAGATTACCAGAGGCAGAGGATGGGGAGGGGGCATC
>NW_007726221.1:114519-115251 GCF_000696425.1 Galeopterus variegatus | reverse complement strand
TTTGGGCTTATTTCTCAAGTAAGAAAAAATGATAATTGTATGCCCTTTTTCTCCAGAGTAGACTACAACTTTATAATAAATAAGTCCATAAACATTTTTATGGCACTTTATAAACATACTGTAGGCTCAAAAGTTAAGACAAAATAGAAGTTGTAACACTCATGCAACACCCTTCCATGTCGTCTGAGTGTGAGCCCCTTACCATGGAGCTCAACAAGTCTGTGTCATCTGGCTACTGCCTAGCTCTTCAGCCTCATCTCAGGCCTGTCCTCTCACTCATTCTCTCCATTCCAGCCACGCTGACCTTTTCTGCAGTGGCCTGTATTCCTTCCAGTTCCAGCATCTTTGCTCTTCCCAAAAACCTCCCACAATGTACGTGGAAAACTTCCATGGCATTTGAGTGTGTTCCACTTACTACAGTTACAATTAANACATTCACGCCATTCTAAGCATCCACTTGCCCATTTGTTATTTTGGTACTTGGAGGAGGAGGATTAATTCCTTTAGACCTCTAGGATATAGGTCGATGGTTATCTTCTCAATGCCTAGTATTGAACCATGCAAACCATATGCTTCATGTTATTCATTCAGATTCTTGTTGCTAGAAATTGCTTCTGACTTAGTGTAAAGCAAAACAAAAGAAAGGGCTTTTATCCCACGAAATTCACAGATGTCTCTGCAACACAGCATCGCCCCATTGTACACTGTATACCAGGAAATTACAACATATCA
>NW_007726221.1:103988-114050 GCF_000696425.1 Galeopterus variegatus | reverse complement strand
TGTCTCTGCAACACAGCATCGCCCCATTGTACACTGTATACCAGGAAATTACAACATATCACAGGACTATGATTGTTACATGATATAATCAATCATTCCATAACCTACAGAGTTCCTTGAAGGATCTACAAGAGATTCAGACCCATTGTTCACAAAGCCACCAGCATCTAACAAGTCACTCATGTTGTATTTATTTAGGGGATTTGGGTATTTCCCAACAATGCTGGACCTGAGTTGGGATGATGGTGGTTGGGTTAGAGACAGCATAAAGACAGTCCAAGCCATCTGACTAACAGAGTATGTGTGACTCCACCTCACCCTCCCCTTCCAAATATCCAGTGCTTGACAGGCAAATGTGAAACCTGAAACCAGGATGGACTGTGCTATCTCCACCTTCCCAGCCCCATTCAAGGGCAAAGCTCTCATGTGTGATCTTCCTTATTTGAGTTCACTTAGGGAAAATTCCAGAAAATCCAAGGGCAAGGCTGCTGCCAGCTTTCCAGAATCCAGTGCAGAGACATGCGGGCACCACAGGAAAGCTCCCTCCAGGAGAGACTGGTTGGGAGCTGGGTCTGTGTGCTAGTATCCTTGGGGCACTGAAGAGAGCTTTGTTCAGATAAATCGCAGCTGTCTCAGAAAATTCATCAATGCTTCCTTGCCCACCACCCCCTGCACAAAAAATCGGTGATGATGTAATGAGAAAGATCTAATTCATGAAGCACCTGGCACTCCAGAGGGTAATATCCACAAAGCCACTTGAGCAGCCAGACATGTAAATAAGCCTTTTTATGCAAAGAAGATGCACTAGAGCGTACTGGAGTCAGCCTGTCTGCGTCTGAATCCCAGCACCGCCACTTAACCAATTACCACTTACCAACTGTGTCGCTGCTTCCTTAACCTTGCTAAGCCTTGGTTTCCTCATCAGGAAAACTGAGGTCATAACTGGACATACCTCACTGGGCTGTGAGGATTAAATGCACTAATAAAAGTTAAGTGCTGAGCAGTATCTGGCATATAAACAAGCATTCAGTAAGGTTAGCTCCTGCTGCCTGCTCTACAACTATGCCAGTTACATGTTTTCAGAGCACAGAGAAAGAATGTAAGCTTTCTGCTGATTGTTGCAAACACTAGCAAGAGTCTGACGTGAAAACCTGATAAAGACCACGCAAGAAACAAAACTACAGACGAATCTTGTTTATGACTGTAGATACAAATATACTAAATAAAATATTAGCAAGTTGAATCCACCAATGTCTTTTAAAAATGATACACAATGACCAAGTAGAGGGTGGAACTTTTAAAATATAATTGATATTATTGAAAGGTCAAAAAAGAGAAGCAATTCAAACAGCTTAATGTAATGAAAAAGAAAGTTATAATTTCAGTGACACACTTATTGAAAGGAAAGAGAAGCAATTCAAACAGCTTAATGTAATGAAAAAGAAAGTTATAATTTCAGTGACACAACTGATCAAAAACTTTAGATTTAACTGAATTGGACTGGGCCTCATTCAGAATAAATAATCACTCAGAACAAATACTCACAAAATAGACTTACATTAGGTTGTATTAACAAAGATTAGATACTCTAAACAGGGTCATTTGAGGAAAAAGATAGTGATCACAAAAAAATCAAAACATACCTGATTGGTCAGAGGAGTAATTTAGGGAGTTTCTGCTATAATGAACCAAGTCTATTTACAAAAAAGGACCTGTCTGTTTTAAGTCTGGATACCCAGAAACCGAGTCTGAGATGAGGATTCATGAGCAGAAGATGTACAAAAACTGTGCCTCCAGGGAGACCAGTGAGAGAGTGGAGGAAGCAGCACAAGGATGGGGAGGAAGCAATCAAGGGGGAGATCTCAGGCTAAGTTCCGCAGGGAATGGCCTCCCCTGATCCCACAGGGGTCTCTGGAATGTGAGTCACACCTCAGAGCTGTCCTGACCTGGGGTTTCATACATCTGCACCAAACAGTCATCGATCAAGGGATGTACAGGTCTGGGCACTTGTGGCTCTTCATGACTACAGGTAAATCAGCTCCAGTAGCCCTAAGTCAGGCCTCCAAAAAGAGTCACAGGTGCTGGGTGTTAAAAAGAAAAGCAAACCATAGTGGAGGGGTTAGGGGTACGGGGAGATGTGTGCGGGTAGAAGGGCAAAAATGGCAGGAAGGGACTGGAGGAGATCAGGGTGGAACACCAACATTGCTGGCTACACTGACCAACTAGGGAGTAGACTAGAGTAGAATTATGTCCCTGGAGCTGAATCTCCCACCAGCAGCCGTGGTCCATATCTCAAGCTGAACAGATAACCCGAATTCTTCTGGGAAAGTCAGTACCAGTGTAGCTCCAGAAAGGAATCAGAACCAAAGTCAAATGAGAATCAGACCAGAGGTAATAAAGAACTATAAATCCCTAATACTAGCACTTCTGTAACTGGCTTTTAGTGTTAGCCTACTGATCAGTGAATCATGGATTTGCTTTTCAAGGCATTGAAAGCATTTAAGACAGTCTGAAACTTACGAAAAATTCAATGGATTTAGCTTGCATTCAAAGCTAAGTGGGAAACTATTAGGTTGAATCATAGGAATTGCCAATATTCAGCTTCTACTGATGTACAGTACTATAAGTTTCATATGGTTCAACCTAACTCTCTTAAATTCATGTTTTTAATTTACGAGTTATGCAAGTACTGTGTGAATATGTGTAAAATGGTGGTTGTTTCAAAATAAATAAATTGGGTATTAGACATAATACTAATAGAAGTGACCATTCTTTTTCATGTATAAAAGCCCCTCAGATAAGAAAGGATCTTACCATAGACCAACAGCATGTCTGACAGCATGGCAGTGTCTACCCATGTTAGCACACTTCCTTAATACAATTAATGAAATACAGAGCTCAGGTCTACAACCAGCATTGTGTCCTTTTCAAGTAGAGAATAGTAAGGATGTCCTCAACAAGACTGTTGTTCAACATTTCTTGAAGTGAGATGTGGATTATCACTCAGGAATAAGAAGTGAGGTTTTAATATTAGAAAGAAAGAAGCAAAAACATTATTTGCACATAATATGATTTATACCTAAAAAGCCCTAAATTAATAAAACTGAAAAACTAAGACATAAGTTCAGTAAAGTTAAACTGAACTGACCAATTAAACTTATGACAAACTTGAAAGTTTTTTATATACATATAATATAGCCAGCCATAAAATGTATGGGAAAAGATCCCATTTATAGCATCAAATATCCAGGAATAATAAGAAAATGCAAGACCTAAGTGAAGACAATGATGATACTCTCCTGAGGGACAGAATGGAGGAAAGTAAATGGACAGGGCAGACTCTTGGATGAGAAAACTGAAAAATGGAAAATGTTTGTGTGTAGTCTTCCAAAATTAAAGTACACATTTAAAATAATTCCAATCACGGTGCAATTACATTTTTCTGAGTTTACAAGAACGGCTTATTTAAAAGAATAAGCATATGACACCAGGCAGAAAAAGTTGAAAAAGCATGAGCACTAAGCGAGAAAATTCTTCTTCCAGATATTAAACTGTCATCTAAAGCTTCATCAATTAAAGTTGCATGGTATGACCCTGAGGTAGACAAATCAGGGGCACAACAAAGAAATCCAGAAATGGACTCAAATGTAAATGGGAATTCAGAATACAAAGAAGATGGTAACTTCAAGTCAGTGGTCATGCTGGTGGATAACGGAGTGTTTAACAAATCTGGGAATGTCTGGCTATGGGGAAAAAAATAAAGTTGGATCTCCATATTTTTCCCTTACACCAAAATAAATTCCACTTTTTTTTTTTTTTAGAGAGAGGACATTTAAGTGTAGAAAAGAAAACTCTGAAGCACTATTTGGGTAGATACATGGAGATAGGGAGGGATTTCTAAGGCAACACCTCAGTCAGACACGGTACCTAAAAGAAAAGATGGATGAAGATGTCCATAACAGAGTTAAAGACTTCTGTTGAACAAATTATCACAAATGAAGTTAAAAGACAAAGGACAAATTGGTGACAAATACCACAGACAAGGGATTACTATTCCTGATATGATATGCATAAAATATTCCACATGTCCTTTTATAGAATATATATACAAATACATAAATAAGTAAACTAAAAATACAAGAAGAAACTTGGAACAAACATACACCAAAAATTCCTAGTGGTCATCTCTGGTCTGTAGGATAATAGCAGATCTTTGTCCCAAACAAAATGGACACTCCTCCCTAGCTCAAGCAGCAGCAAGGTGCCCCCTGGAATGTTCTGGGAGGCAGGGCTCTGCTGTGTGCTCCCCAGCGCAGGGCCAACATATGACCCATCTTTGGGTTCCTGGGCCTCTCACCATATAACTAGGTACTCCGTGGATGCCTATGGAATTCCATGTCTCTTTTCGGACTGGGCTGAGTACCAGCCCTGCAGGGCTCGGCTGCATGTAGAAAGGCTGAGCTTTTTTTTTTTTTTTTGTCTTTTTTTGTGACTGGTAAGGGGATCGCAACCCTTGGCTTGGTGTCGCCCGCACCGCGCTCAGCCAGTGAGCGCACTGGCCATCCCTGTATAGGATCCGAACCCGCGGCGGGAGCACCGCTGCACACCCAAGCGCCGCACTCTCCGGGGTGCGCCACGGGGCCAGCCCAGAAAGGCTGAGCTTTAACAAAACAGAGCTCTCTATTCAAAGACCATGGGCTCTGCAAGGTCCTTCCTCAATTTTCCCAGAGGTTGAAAACTAAAACCTTGGAGACAACCTCTCAATGCAGAGCTCTAACCACCTTGTCAATCTACAGGAACCCATGAGAGCTCTCGCTCTCGCTCTCTCACACAAATATCCCCCAGAGCAAAGCAAACCTTCACCTGGGAGAGGTGTATGCATAGTGGACAAAACATGGGCTTGCCCTCCAGGCAGACTGGGCTCAAATCCCAGCTATGCCATTTCCTAGCTGCATCATCCTGGAATTGAGTTAGCCCTGTGGAGCCCTAGTTTCCTCATTTTTAAAATGGGTTGTTGTGAGGCTACAGCAGGTGATTATAATTACTGATATTACCACCCAGTTTCACAGGTAGGCCTGCACCATCACCACAGAAGCCCTTTTAATGGCTCATGAATGCTGGCAGCCTTTAATAAAAATAGGACCCTCCAGCACTAAATAACTCGCTATTTCTCCTCAAATCCCATCTGCCTCCAAGCTTCTCTCTGATGGGCTGTGTACACGTGAGGTCACATTTTCTTAGAGTCTGGGAGCTCCCTGAAAGCAGAGACGACCTCATTGTGTCCCCCAACATGAGACCAGAGCTTCCAGATGGCCCATATAGTGTGAGGCCTGTATTTATTCTAATTTCCTGAAATCCTACATCCTGCGGACTGCTGCTCCACATCCTTCACTCTCCCTTAATGAGGACCAGAAATAAAAGTGGGTAAAAAGAGGGGTGTGGCCCAGCCACTGATGAGCTGGAGGCTCTTGTTTGGGAGGCTGTTACACGTGTGACAGGCGCTGTTGGTGCTCTGTTCACACCCTTTGCCCCATTCTCCTCAGCTGCTGGCACCTGTGTTTTTTCACCTGGGCTTTTTCTAGTGATAAAACTGCTCTCATCCCTTACAGTAGCAAACCAGAAGTGTCAGGATATTAATGCCCCCAGAAACAGCCCTCAATCAATGACTGTTGGGAGTTGGTGGATAAAGACTCCAGCCCCCTTATCCCTTGCATAAACTCTGACATGCTTATCCTATGAACACAGAGTTCCTGGTATGAATAAACCCAGTTGCTCAAACCTGCCCTTTATCGGCTGCTTGCATTTCTCTCTCTCACTTCCCAACTCCCCTATCTTCCCCTCCCACACAAATTTACTTCCGCTTGAATTCTTGTCTCAGGGCTTACTTATGGGGAAACTTAACTAAGATATGGGTGTTACTCAGGATTCTTTTAAAGAATCTTTAGCATAGATGATTTTCAAGCCCATGGGACCATAGCTCACATTCCAGCCCTACTAAGGGCCTGCAAACCTGGGGCCACTGCAGAAACCCAGGGGGATGAAGTTCTGCTCTGGCAGGAAAAAGATGCTGGCTTCAAATGAGGAGGGAGTGCAGGAAAATCCATAAGCATGGCCTTGGTACATTGCCTGTCACCCCTGAAAGGTACAGACACAAGGCTGCCCCTCAGGTATGAGTTTCAGCACCAAAGGACAACTCACTCTTCAGGCCTGATCCTATACAGCAAGACGTTATCACTAGGTGGGGGAAGCGTTTCTCCATTTCTCTGATTCCTTGTGGTTTCCCTCTCAAGGGAGGTAAGAAATTGGCATATTTCTCCAAATCACTACTTTATTTAGAAAGAACAATTGGCATAAAAAACTACTAGAGTAATATAAAACTTAATGATAACAGACAGTGATCATGAAGTACATGCAAAAATACAACATCCATCATCTATCCATATATCTACCTATCATCCATTCATTTATTCATTCACCAAATATTGAGATCCTACTACATCCCAGGCACTGTTGTAGCTACTAGGTATGAATCAGTGAATAAGAAGTCATTTCACATTATTTGGGACTTATATTCCAGTAGGAGGGCTAAGACAATTGGCAACAAACAAATGGTATGCCAGATGGTAATAAGTTCTAGGAAGAAAAGCAGAATAAAAGGGTTGAGGTGGGGATGTTTGGAGTAGCAGGTTGTTTCTAATCAGGTGACGTTTAAGTACAGACAAGGAGGAAGTGAAGGAATAGGCTATGTGCATATCTGGGGGAAGGGCCAGTGCAAAGGCCCTGAGGCAGAGACCAGTTTGGTGTGTTGTATGGAACAGTAAGGAGGCTGCTGTGGGTGCAGTGGAGAGATCAAGGACAGTGATAGGAGATAGGTTCGGAGAAGCAGCAATAGGGTCAGATCTCGTAGGCCTTAAAGGTGCTATAAAGAGTTAAGCTTTACAATGAGATGAGAAACCACTGGAGTGTTCTGAGCAAAGGAGTGTAAGTGGGAAAGGATGGAAGCAGGGAGATCAATGATAAAGGAGGCTACTGCAAGTCAATAAGGAGGCGAAAGAAGATGGTGACTTGGGCCCAGATGGAAGCAGTGGTGATAGTGAGAAGAGACTGGATGATGGATATACTCCACAGGTTCAGCCAACAGGCTGTTTGTGAAATAGATGTAGAGGTGTGCGAAAGAGGGGAGCCAAGAAGGACCGAGTTGCTGTTTCCTGCAAATGGAACAGGTTTAGGGGTGATTATGATCCCATTTAGGACATTCAAAGTGTGAGAAACCAGTTAGACATCAAGTGAGATGCTGAACAGGCAATCTGATGCCCAAGGCTGGAGTTCAGGGATGAGCTCTGGGCTGGAGAGGGAAATGTGGGAGTTGTCAGTATATCATGATATAAAGCCGTGAGACCTGATGAACTCAGCCAAGAAATGAGTACAGACAGAAGAGAAGGATTCCAAGAACTGCACCCTGAGGCCCTCCAATGTTAAAAGGTTGGAAAAATGAGGAGGACCCAACAATGGAAGCAGAGAAGGAGTGGCCAGAAAGTAAGCACCCAAATGGCCGAGAATCATATGAAAAGCTGTTTATTAACCATACAAGAAATGCAAATCTAAACCACAGAGAAATACACCACACACTCACTAGAATGGCTAAAATAAAGAAGACTCCCAACACCAAGAGTAGACAAGGATACAGAGCAACTAGCACTCTCATACACTGCTGGTGAGGGTGCAAGATGTAGAACCACTTTGGAAAGCTACTTGGCAGTTTCTAATAAAGCTAAACATACACTAGCCCTTTGACCCAGCAACTACACTTGTAGGCACTGACCGAAGAAACATGAAAAAAATATGTGCATAAAGACTGGCACAAGAATGTTTTTTGTATCTTTATTCATAATAGATGGAACCAGAAACAACTCTGATCACCAGGATAATGGACAAACACGTTGTGGCATATTTGTACAATGGAGTTCCATACAGCAATGAAAACAAACACTGACATATACATAATATGGATTAATCTCACAACCAGCATGTTGAGAGAAGCCAGACCAACAAAGAGTACATATAGTGTGATTATATTTTATATGAAATTAAAAAACAGAAAAACTAATCTATGTTGATAAAAGTAGGGATGTCCCCTCTGGGAGAGAGGAGCAGGTATTGCCTGGGAAATGGCATGAGGGAGACTTCGATATTTCTGGAAATGTTCTGTTTCTTGATGTGGGTGGTGGCTACAGGGTGTAGACATATGTAAAAATTATTGATCGATACACTTAAGATGTGTACATTTAATTTACTGTATGTAAATTATACCTTAATAAAAAAATGCTATTAAAGACACTCCCCACCCCCCCAAAAAGGAGAAAGTCATTAACTGTGCTAATAGCTGCTAATGGATCTAGAAAGAAGAGTGAAAAATGACCACTGCGTTTAACCAGGTAGAACTCACACTTGTCCTATACATTACTTGTTAGTGACACAACTAGGCTCAGCACAGTCCATTCTCTGGCCCAGGAAACCTTTTCTCCTTTACTTGTGTACAGACACATTCTCTTTATTTCAACCTTAGGCCATGGCAGCCTCTGAGTGACTTTTTCACGTCTGGGAAAGGACCTGCCTGACCACTCTAAGCTGGTCCTGAGACTTTCCTTTGGAGCCTTCCAGAACTCTCCCCAGTTTCAAATTTTGCATTTTCTCCAGCATATATACCACTTGTTCTTCACGGAAGGGCCCGCTCAACACTGCTGACCTCCATGCATGGTGAGTCCCTAAGAGCTGCCATTTTTCAATATAGTGCTATGAAGAAGCAGCATTACCTCTAGCCATGGAGGCAGAGACCAATTTCCCCAGGAAGCCCACCCGATTCTTAGCAAAGCATATGAGAGATTTCCTAATGGATAAGATCATTAAAATTGGGCCAGAAGGTAACATTAGCACCAGCTCAGCCACTCACTAGTTGTGTGATCTCAGCCTTGTTAACCTTTATGAGTCTTGGACCTAAGATGATTATGTTCCCTTAACCCTGTGAGTCTCTGTTCCTCATCTACACATTGGGAATAAGAGAGCCCACCTCACAGGGCTGTAGTGAGGACTCAGTGAGACAAAGCACCCAGTCCAGTGCTTGAAAGATGCTCAATAAATGCCCACTCCTTCCCTCCCAGACCACCCAGCACATGGCTCCATGTCTGCTCAGAGGGAGTCACACCCAAAGCACTACCACATGCCATCCCACTGCAAGTGCACCGAGACTACCTGTAAGTCTGGCCTCAAAGAGATGACATGAGAGCCCTGGCAAGTTGGACCATAATGGACTATAGCTATACATTCATGTTCTCTGTTGAATTCCGTGGGCATCTCCATATGCCAATTCCCCAAATTCAGATGCTGGCAGACTGTGTGTAACTGACATTAAGATATCACACAAACACCTAAAGACCTCCAAGACCTTTGCCAATATGATTGTGATATACCCTTCCAAACACAGAGGAAACCAGCTGATGATAAACCCACAGTAGCAAACAGTTCCAGTGTCCCACCAGATCCTCTGGACCCCCTTCATGTGCCCACCCTTTGGCTGCAGTTTTCACTGGCCTCCAGGAGTCAGCGCCTGTGGGTCTTCTTCAGAGGTCTGCTGGAGCCACTCTGTCCACCCCACCCATAGAGGGGGGAAGGCCTGGGACTTTTATTCCTCCCTACGTGGCCCTTAACCAACGACTAGTGTTTGTGGGAGAACAAAGCCCACTTTTCTGGCCCCAAGATGGGACAGTGTCTCAGTGTAAATCACTCTTCGAAGATCCTTGCAGGATCAGGCTGAGGCCACCCTCTGAGGGACGTTGCCTAAGACTGTATCCTGCCCTGTCCTGCTTCCCCTGGTCCCCACATGTTCCCCTTGGAACAACACCTTCTTCAACCAGTAGCTCGTAAATCCTCACCTGAGGATCTGCTCCAGAGAAATTGAGCTAAGACACCTAAGTTCTCCCCCTTGATTTTTTTAGTTTTATTTCCTTAGCTTAGCAGTCCACTTTCATGGCTTTCTTTTTTTTTTTTTTTTTTTTTTTTTTTCGT
>NW_007726221.1:100315-103012 GCF_000696425.1 Galeopterus variegatus | reverse complement strand
CTTTTTTTTTTTTTTTTTTTTTTGTCTTTTTCCGTGTCTGGCAACGGATCGCAACCCTCAGTGTCGCCCCGTACCGGACCGGGACCGGCAACGGGATCGCAACCCTCGGTGTTGCTCCCGCGCCTCGCTCAGCCAGTGAGCGGGAACCGGTCTGTATGTGGGATCCAAACCCTCGGGCGGGAGCGCCGCCGCGCTTCCCAAGCGGCGCACTATCCAGTGCGCCACCGGGCCGGCCCTTCGTGGCTTTCTTTTTAAGAGGTACTGTGCTGCTTTATGAAAAATATTTAAAACCCAAGATTCCCTCTTTCTCCTTAAAAGAGGAAATTATTAAATAGCTGTTTTGCAGTAACTTAGAAAAAAAAAAATTCCAGAGGTTTAACACATATTTTCTAAACTCCCTCCCAACAGATTTGCCCAAGTCCCACAACTCTGGGAAACATCCTTCTTAATTGATCCTTGTCATAGCTATAGCTCTTTTGACATTTCTACAGCAAAACGTAACCTTCCTTCCAAACACAGTGAATACACAAATGAAGCTTTTCATATACACGAAAACTGAACCCCACTGTGGGACACTGAGGCCACAGTGTGATTTGAAATGGACACCTGGGTTTCTCCACCACTTCCTCACTGCCAGCTGCCAGGAAGGGCCCAGCCTTTCTCCCTGGCACAGTTTCACTCTGGCCTAGGATCTCTCTGGCTGCTGGGCTAAAAAACGCTAAAGCAAGGGCCCCACCCAAGTTCAGGGAACCCAGGAGAGGAATTACAAACCCAGTCTCAGGGTACCTGCTCCCCCCACCTTCTCTTGTCCTCTCAAGGAGGAAGGTCAGGGCCTGCAGAAGCAACTCAGGATGCGGAAGGGTCCCTGGGGAATGCAAGATTGATCTCTGACAAGCAGACGGGGAAGACCAATGATGGGAGATAAAGAGCTTGCTGCTGGGCTTAGAGCCAGGTGAGGTTGTTCTGCCTGGCATTATGCAGGAAGCTCAAGGTTAAGTCGCCAGGGGGCTTGGGGCACTGGATTGAAGACAGGAAAGGGGTAGAAAAGACTTATTGTCTGAGTATCGACATCCACCCTCAGGACTCTCTTACAAGAGCAAGCGGCAAGTCCCTTCATCATCTTAACGGCTGGGCCAAGATGACTGTAAACATGTAAGGGTTGCATTGTACTTGGGGCTCCTATGAACCTGACAAGAGACAGCAGAGAGAGCGGAACACAGTGAACATCCGTCCGGCCCTGAACGAGAGGAGCGGTGGACTGAAGGCGGGCGGCCGTGGCCGCTCACACCCGGGAGGGGCGCCCCGCCCGCGGCTCCCAGATGCGGATGTGGGCCGCTCTCCCTCTGCCGCACGCGGGAGTGAGCGCACCGGCCGTCCCTATATAGGATCCGAACCCGCGGCCTCGGCGCTCCCAGCGCCGCACTCTCCCGAGTGAGCCACGGGGTCGACCCCACGGGTACCGACCCGTTCCCGCCCANAATAAATAAGTCGGTGAAAGCCATGAAAGCTGACCCGGGGCTTTACCGCCTCCAAAGCCGATGGGAGGCTGAGGCTGATCCGGAACTCAAACCACTCCTCCGAAATAGCAAAAATGAACTTTTCTGGCAACTTCTAATGTCATCACACCTCCCACATTAGACCCTGTCATGGGAGGAAGAAAAAGAACAGAAGCCGTCCCTCCATCTCAGTCTCTCAAAGAGATTAGAAGGTGATGCAGCAGCTCGTCAGCCGAACCCCGCGGCTGCAGCCCGAGCTGTGCTCCCAGCGAGCTTGCACGTGCTCGGAAAGCCCCAGCACGCGTTAGAAGGGAGGCTCTGTGTTCTCCCCGCCGAGTTCATGATCCCCCTCTTCCTAACCTGCCTTTCCTCCTGCAGCTCCAGGCCTGCATCTCACCCTTCACTTCCTGATCTGTGCGTGCTTTGGCTCTTCCTCCAAGATGTCGCGAGCCTCTGTCCTTCCTTCTCTGTTTCCTGTCAGATGCTCAGTCAAAACCCACAAAGGGCCCATCTCTGCCTGCCTGATAAAGAATCCGAACCCCCTGCCAGGCTTCACAGGGCCTGCCACGTGCCTCCGGACCTTCAGGTTGTCACTTCTCTGCCCAGCCTGCAGGACTCAGGACCAGGCCCTGCCACTATTTGGGCGGCTGGGGGGAGGGGGGAGTAGATTACTCCCCTCGTTCTCTAAACTCTGGTATTATTTATTGCATGATCACATATTTGAATAATATATTTTGAATTTTAAAAAGATATCCCTAAACCAAAACCTCCCATATTTAAGCAAATGGTAAGTAAATGGGGGGAAAAATGAAGATTACCACAATAGCCATCACAAATATTTAATTGACATATTTACTAGCTTTACATTACTTCTCTCGTAATTTTATTTGTTTAAATAAAGGTAATTCATTAAATGTAAAAATAAGTTCAGTTTAACATTGTCTGTTTTTTTACAGTGTTAAGATAGACGGACACACTCAATCCTTTGACTCATGATTTTTGGTTTATATTCTGTCTTATATTCTTGCTCTTTCCCCTTCTTCACCTTCAGCGTTTAATCTTGGTCTGAAATAGGTGATCAATATGTGCCTTCTGAGTAAATGAATGATCTATGAAGTATGAATGTATATGTGGTAGGTCGTTGGGAGGTACCATAGCAGGTACCCATCATGTACAAGTAGCTTGATGTAAGCCTCACTTA
>NW_007726221.1:99047-99934 GCF_000696425.1 Galeopterus variegatus | reverse complement strand
CACTCAATCCTTTGACTCATGATTTTTGGTTTATATTCTGTCTTATATTCTTGCTCTTTCCACTTCTTCACCTTCAGCGTTTAATCTTGGTCTGAAATAGGTGATCAATATGTGCCTTCTGAGTAAATGAATGATCTATGATGTATGAATGTATATGTGGTAGGTTGTTGGGAGGTACCATAGCAGGTACCCATCATGTACAAGTAGCTTGATGTAAGCCTCACTTAATCTTTAGCACAATCCCTCTCTATGGAGAAAGAAACTAAGGTGCAGAGAAAAGATCATGGGCCCAAAGTCACACAGACTGCAAGAAACAGAATTGCAGTTTCAACTCTGAATCTGCTGGTAGCAAGAGCTACACTCTCCGTCTATTCCATACTGGATGCCTATTTATTATTTTACTTCTCTTCCAATAACTTCTAAAATCCAAACTCCAGCCTAGTTGTTTCCTGTAATCACTGTAAAATACAAATATTCCAGCCTGCAAATAGTTTTCAAAACATCATTAGCTTTAAAAATTCCACAGACACTACATTGGGGTTGACCTTCTCCATTCCCTTCCGTACCCCAAACACACACACTTGAAGCCCCTAAAACTCTAATCTCTTTGGCTAGCTTATCTGCTCCCACGGAAAGAACATGAAATGCAATCAGGCTGCAGACAGACAAAGTTACACCATTAATGCGGATCCATGTCACAGGCAGGCAGGCAAGAGAATGAGACTAGAACGTGGAAAAGAGCTAGGCTGCAGGTCACAGACTGGTGGCCTACAGGCTGGATGCAGTCAGTGGATGTGTTTTGTTTGATTCATACAGTGTTGAAAAAACATTTTTTTTTCCTTTTTGTCTTTTTTCGTGACCGGTAACAGGATCGCAACCCTCAGTGT
>NW_007726221.1:96420-97370 GCF_000696425.1 Galeopterus variegatus | reverse complement strand
CAAGATGGCATCTCACAA
Source organism: Galeopterus variegatus (assembly GCF_000696425.1). Classification (NCBI taxonomy): domain Eukaryota; kingdom Metazoa; phylum Chordata; class Mammalia; order Dermoptera; family Cynocephalidae; genus Galeopterus; species Galeopterus variegatus. The sequence goes on along the minus strand of NW_007726221.1, from coordinate 97,352 downwards.
TGTGTAAAAGAGTCAGGTCAGGAGCCTGCCCCTGCTGTTCTCACTCCTTCCCCAGCACAGTCTCCTCTGTAACTCCACAGCAAACTCCTGTGCCCCTTTGTACCCAAAAGTCAGCTGGGAGCCCCCTTGTGCCTAGTTTGAAGCTTATATTTCATGTCTGCATCTGCTTCCACGCATGTCTTGGCATGAAGATGTGCACGCAAACCCAGCCCCTTCTTTGCAGTTCTCTCCTGGCTCCAACCCGTCATGGGTTGGAGAGGCGTTCATGAGTTCAGGAGTCCTAACTGATGTCACCCTGTCACCAGGAAGGTTACTGACCCTTTTAATATTTTCACCTAGTATTTGCAGCACCCATTTAGGAAAACGGAGATCCTTCTCTGCTGTCTGAGGAATGGTCTCTACTCATTTTTTTTCCTAATTATTCTGGAACCATTTTCTCTTTGCTGATTCTCCAGTTTTCACCTTTCATATTATAGTCTTCACTGTTATCCTTTTTCATTACTCGTTCTTTTTCTCTAAATTCTCAGAGATCTTCTGAATTCTCAGAGACCTTCACAACCATGAATCAATTTTATGTACTGCTGATTCTGCACTTTCCCGATTACAACACATATTTTAATTCTACCATGGCTTTCTTGGTTTCATTATAACATGTCCTTATCCCATCCATGACCTTATTTTTCCTTGCCTCTCAATCCATCCCATTTCCATCCAGTCTATTGTTCTGCTATCTGATCTTTCACTGTGTTCATTTTTTTCTTGAATTTCATCAAGAAGAGAACTGAATTCTCCATTAAAGTTACTTGTGGTTTCTATTAATAATCTTTTTTCAAGTTACACTTTCCCTCTGTGTCTTGAGTTAAGCTTTTCTTAGTTCATGTGTTAGTACCTTTCTGTAGGGCCATGCTTGCTCTGGTAGGTCTATGCATTGT
>NW_007726221.1:93882-95478 GCF_000696425.1 Galeopterus variegatus | reverse complement strand
GGGTGATGCCATTTACATCCCCAGTTGATTGACCCTGCAGTGTGGTGGTAGTCATGGGAGGGGAATTTTTGTTTCTCTCCCATTTCTTCTCCTGCCATACTGAGGGTCATCTTGCCCATCTGCTCTTCTGGTTGACCCTGTCTCCATTGCAGCTATGTGACATCTCTGCGCCCTGCCACCACTCTCACAGTAATGCTCACCACATCCTGAAGAGCCCCTCCCCTGATACCTGTCAACCTTCTGCTAAATTGAAACCTAGGGTTCCCTGTGCCAGAGGTTTTAAAGGTTGCAGGAATTCAACGACAAAGAGATCAAAATGACATGCTCCCACTTTCCTCATGACCAGCTACAGTGGCTAATGACTTTACCTGTGGCCTTCTGAGGCACACTGTGTTCCTGACTGACTAGAGCCTCCTTGTCCAGAATACTTGGGAGGCTGTTCACCCCCTCATGGTCCCCCAGGGGCCAATTGTGATAGATATGTGGAAAATGATGCTGTCCCCTGCTGCTTTAAGGAGGGACAATTTTGAGAGACTTAAGCTCCAGGGAATCCCCCCAACTCTTTCCACCCCGTAAATCAGACCAAGGCTAGATCTGACCTGACAGCACACCCCTATACAGTCCTTCCCCTTGCCCACCCTGCTTCCCTTGTTGCTCTTCTCCTGAGAGCACTCCTTCAGTCAGTCACATGCACTGGATCTCACACAGAAAGGAAGGAGTGGGGAGACATACACAAAGTCCCTGGTGCAGAGTAGGTGGCCAAACATGCTACTTCCCATCCGCTGAGAAGCTGGATATGATCATCCGCTGATACTAATCTGGGTATAAGACATTCATCACAATATTATTTAAAAGAGAATAAAAAACTGGATATAATCTAAATAGCTAGTAAGTGGAATTTGTAAGTAATTAATAGAACATCCATATGGTAGAAAATCATGCCGTCTCCAAGCTAAAAAGAAAAACATGGTGAGCGGAGCAAAGCAAGATACAGGAGGCCACTTAGTTTACAAAATACTACTATCAAGTCCTGTACACTGGCAGAGTGGGGCCAGCTCTGAACTTTCTAGATGCCAACAGAGAGAATGGAGCCTAGTCATAAGGCTGAGTGTATTGGAGGTAAAAACAAGCCAAATGCTTGGGAAAAGCACAGCTATTTTTAAGCCTGAGGCAGAAAAGTAATTTCTCCCATAGGTCCTGAGTGAGAGGCATCAGTGTCAGATAATGACCCTGTCACCACCCACATCCTTTCAATTACCATAGAGATGAGTTTCCTGGGTCTGGTCCCTGCATAAACCTTTCTCCCCTATGCACCTTCCAACCCACATAGGGAGATGACATCACAGCACACACAATTCTGTACATGAGTGATTCTGTGAGTGGCCAGAGATACTGGAACCCTATAAATACGTGGTTCTCTCTTGACTGGGCTTAATTCAGGGTTACATTTCAGGCTGTGGAGGGAGGACAGAAAGCACACCCTTCCTGCAGTTCTTGACTGCTTTTGTGGCCTCCTCCAACCCAGGAGCTCCTGAGAACTATTATGCAGCAGGAGTCTGAGGTGACTTCTTGAACAGTTTGTGGACTGCCACCATT
>NW_007726221.1:87137-93371 GCF_000696425.1 Galeopterus variegatus | reverse complement strand
TCCTGCAGTTCTTGACTGCTTTTGTGGCCTCCTCCAACCCAGGAGCTCCTGAGAACTATTATGCAGCAGGAGTCTGAGGTGACTTCTTGAACAGTTTGTGGACTGCCACCATTCTGGTGGCTCTCCTTGCTTCACTTGCCCCCTACACTGGGCAGGATTGGCACTATACCATCAAAACTGTTGACCCTGGTAGGACATGTGCCTGAACAGAAGGCTGCCCGCCTGCTCAAATGTGTTCCCAGTGCTCATCGGTGGGCAGGGTGAAGGTTTTCCTCAGAAAGTGATTTTGTTCTCATTTTAACAAGCGACCCAGGCACTACAGTTCAATGCTGTAAACACTTTGAAAAGCTGCAAAAATTCCCATGTGAACAGCCGTCAACAGTTGGGGCAGTCGCTGGGTAGAACAGTCTGCCTGCGTCCACTCTTTCTTCCCTGCCACCTGCTCCTCTTCCTTCCCGAGGGCGGTGCAGTGAGGGAGATCATGGGACGGGAGAGAGTTCTAGCTCCTTCCCTTTTTGAATTATGCTATCTAAACTTCATTCAAATTAATTAATTCACTCTAAACTCATTCAACTCATGGAAATAATTTAATTTCCTAAGTTGACTCAAATACATCAGGGATAAATAAATATGCTAAAGCATAGGCTGACGTAGATGATCCTCTAATGGAAAACATCAAGTGCATCATTGGTGATGACAAGCATGATAAGTGCTGATCTGTCCTCATGTCTTATCTTGTTTTTTTCAATAACTACTGACCTAAGACTGGAGTTGTCTAGAACCTGTGTGTGTGCTGGAGACAGTGATTGTACCATGTCGGAGAAGGGGCCAGACATAAAACCACAGCGAGAGGGTTCCAGAAGAGAGAAGAGATGAGAGACAATGTCAGATACAAACACTCTTCTGATGCTCTGTAGGTACCTATGGCTTCTTCTTTGGCTCCACCAACATACTAAGTCCGGGATGAAAAAAATTCTAATAATGCCAAATGATACTCCATGTGAAGGAACAGTCTCAGTAGAATCATCACATACTTCAAGCTATGACAAAAGTCAACGAGTGCACTAAATGGAATGAAGGCTGTCTTTCGGGGGTGCCACCTTACCTTCTGCCACATGTTGATGAAGAAGAGCTCCCGGGAAACATTGAAGGACACATTAGCATCATAGGCATCATCCCCAAGGTTGGAGATGGAGATGTTTAAGGAGATATTCTTCACCGAAGGCTGTCTTTCGGGGGTGCCACCTTACCTTCTGCCACATGTTGATGAAGAAGAGCTCCCGGGAAACATTGAAGGACACGTTAGCATCATAGGCATCATCCCCAAGGTTGGAGATGGAGATGTTTAAGGAGATATTCTTCACAGCCCCCAAAGCTAGATATGGGGTTTTCTCATCAACACTGTAATGAAAAATAAACAGCAATGAATGCCCTGAAGCTGACACTAATATAACATGAGGCATCAAGGGGTAGTTGAGGGTGGGGGGCAGAGACTGGGATCAGAACTACGAGTTCTAGGAACCACAGTAACCAGCCATGTGTCCTCGGGCAATCAGTTAGCTCCCATGGGCTTCCGCGTCTTCATCTGAAACACAGGGTTCTGCCTCACCTACCTCACTAGACTGTTATGTGGCACACATGAAATCTTGTATATCAAACTTGGAAAGCTATAAGACATTTAATAATGTATATGCGGCATTCATTCATACATTAATTCATTTGTTCAGTTATTTTTGACCACCTACGACATGTCAGCCACTACTCTATGTGCCAGGAAAAGAGCAGTGAACACAAAAGAGTCCTTGGAGCTTTAGGAGGGCAGAAAACATACATAAAGGATATGTCAGAATGTGATCAGAGCTATGGAGGAAACTTACAAAGGGTAAAGAGGATAAAAAGCACCAGCTTAGGTGGGGGAGTGGGTTGCAATTTTAAATAGAGTGACCAGGGGAGCCTCACTCTCAGTAGAAAACTGAAGGAAGAAGCGGGACAAGACACGCACATATCCCTTGCAAGGGAAAATCCCTGAGGTGGACACATGCCTGTTGTGTTTAAGGAATAGCAAGGAGGCCAGTGTGGCTGCAGGGAAGTGAGTGAGAAGGAGAGCAGGAGGAAACGAGCTTAGAGAGGCGAAGGGAGCGGGGCGGGCAGATCACACGGGGCCTTGCGGGCCATCATTGGGACCATGGCTTGACTCTGAGTAAATCAGCCCCCTGCCAGGCTCTGAGCAGAGGAGCAGCATGACTGACGTCCATCATACTGGCTGTGATGTGAACGCTCTGGGGAGTGGTCAAGCGAGAGGCAGGCAGCCTGATGAGGGGGCTCTTGCGATAATCCTGCTGTGAGAAGATGAATGCTTAGACCAGGGTGGTGGCAGCTGAGGTAGTGAGAAGAGGTCATATTCTGGATCTGGTTCAAAGGTTGTGCCAACAGATTTTTCTCATGGACTGGATGAGAGCTGGGAAGAGAGGAGTTGAGGATGGGCTCTAGGCTTTGGATTCAACCACTGGAAGAAAGGAGTTGTCATTTATGGAGATGGGAAAGACTGTGAGTAGAGAAGGTTTAGCAGAGATCATCCAAAAGCCAATACATTTTACAGGAGATATTAAGGCAGTTGGATGAATGAGTCTGAAGTTGAAGGAGGGGCCTGACAAGAGAAATACATTTGGGATTGACCAGATATGATCATTAGGGAATGAGTAAAGATAGAGAAGAGGTTTCACATTTAGGAACTGAAGTTGAGGAGGAGCCAGCAAAGGAGACTGAAAAACAGTGGCTAGGGAGGTGGGTAGAAAACCAAGAGAGATGGTGTCCAAGTGGTTGCAGAAGAAGTGTTTCAAGAAAGGAGTGATCTATTTTGTCAAATGTGGCAGACAGATGAAAACAGCATGAAGAATTAGAACTGGCCATTGGAATGAGCCACCTGGAGTTCACTGTGACCTTGATAAGAACTGCTGAAGCAGAAGGAAGGAGAGGTGAACCTGATTGGAGTGGGTTTAAGAGATGGAGGAGGAGAATAAATGGAAACATTGAGTACAGATGACTATTTGGAGGAATTTCTCTAAAGAGGAGTAGAGAAACAGGATGGGAGCTGGTGGGCTCTGGGAAGTATTTTTTTTTTTTTTTTCCAGATGGGAGTTATCATAGTATGCTTCTGCTGATGCAAAGGCTCACTAGAAAGGGAACAATTAGTGAAGACAAGACAGGAGACAATTGCTGGGTGGGGCCTGGCGAGCAGATGAAGGGCTGGGCTCGCTGGGGTGAGGAGAGAAAGTGGAGCACCAGACTCAGCTGCAGTTGTGTTAGGACATGGGTAAGAGGAACACGTGGAAATTCCCTTGGGATCGCTTCCCTTCTGCAGGGAAACAGAAGCGGCGTCCAGCACTGGGAGCGGGAGGAGAGGAGGTGAATGTTTGAGGGTGAGGAGGAGGATGGAGATGGTAGCCCAGAGGAGTGGGGGGTGACGGGCCAAGGAAGGGGATGCGGACAAGGATGACAACAAGGAAGATGCACGAGATTGACGATCGTTATGTGATGTGAGCTTTGGACAAAATTAATTCACATCAGTGGCCAATCTTTAATTGGCCAACCCGTTACTGGAAGATGTGATTAAGCACATGAAGGTTTCTATAACGGACAGTTGTTATTTTTGGCTGCTCAGTATCTTGACATCTCCCTGTCTGGGGAGAAATCTCAAGCTAGGTGGGAGGGGCACATCAGCAGAAGGGGGCAGACCCTCCTGCTCCCCTCCTGGCCGCCAGAGTATGGGCCCCCAACTCAGTGCCGTCACGGGATCTAAGGGTGGTCAAGTGGCCTTAATGTGGTGACAGATGCTCCCACCCAGGGCTATGAAGTTTGAGGTTTGCATAAAGAAACTGGGACCCTCAGAGATCATCTGAGGTGGCAGGAGAGGAGTTGAGAGCCCAGGGGTGGCACCCTGAGCTAAGCCTTGCCTTCCCCGTTTCCCGCCTGCACTGGTTCCCCAGCCCTCCTGCCTATGCTCTGAACTAGCCCATAGCCTTCCAATAAATTCCTTTTCTGCTTAAATTAACCAGCATATGTTTTTGTTGTTTGCAATCATTAATACAGCATGAAAGAGAAGAGAACTATTAAAAATCTCAATATGCTAAAATACTTTGAAATATGAATTTTGGGGAGGAGGATTCATCATTACCCATCCATGAAGAGAGAACCTCACTCTCTTGCATGTCTGGCATATTGACAAAAATAACATGTGCAGTGAGAAATCTGATGGCCTTGCTTTGGACATAAGACTCTGAGGATCCAAACAAGATGTGAAAAATTAACTTAGAGAAAAGTTTCAAATTTTTGAATGGCCTCCAATAAATGAAGACCCTGACCTCAAGCTATTGTAGCAATTATTTATTATTGTTGGCCACTTTAATTTTAAACAATTGATGGGTTATTTCTGTCCTCCTGTTTGCTTTTGTAAGATTAAAGGAGTAATCCTCAGGCCTTGAGTTACAAGATAGAGCTAACCTACCTTTATCTCGAGAAGGAATTACCTAAGCACTCACAAGCAGCATGGTCACCTCAGAGAGTGTCCATAGCTTCCAGGGAGTAGTAAGCAGAGAGACAATATAGAACAGCACAAGACCTTGGAGTAGAGTGCCTAAGCACTCACAAGCAGCATGGTCACCTCAGAGAGTGTCCACAGCTTCCAGGGAGTAGTAAGCAGAGAGACAATATAGAACAGCACAAGACCTTGGAGTAGAGTTTGCCTCCTCATGTGATCGTCCTCCTTTCCTCTTGTGTAAATGGCAAAGGATCAGACCAGGGACATCTGAACTTCCGCCAGGCCCCAAAACTCAGGACTCTGTCACTTAATCATGCAGCAAGGTCATTCCTGGGGTTTCATAGTCAAGTGACTCAAATGTGGCTCTGAGACTAAGGAAAGCCAGGCATGTTTCAGGGCAGAACGTGAACTCAGGCTTTTTTAAAAGAAGCCTCAAGACTGTTTTCTTTCTTTCTTCACAGCTAAAAATCTATGACCAAAATAGTACATCTCTGGTTCCAAAGTTATTCTTAGAAATGAAATGAAAATGTAATTTGCCAGCACAGTGCTGGTATTGTCAAACATGTCATCCTCTGAAACCTTACAACACCATGAAAGTCCCTTGATACTAGTCCCATTTTTAGAGATGAGGAAATTGAGATGCAGAGAGATAAGGCAGCCAGCTAGGAGCTGTGCTGGGAGTACAGCCCAGGGCCTCCTATGCCTTCAAAGCCCTTTCCTCTCCATTGCAGCCCACATGTTCTACCCCCTTGCCTGTCATGTCCCCCTGAGGCCCTTTCTGCTCTCCTTGCCTGGGTAAAATAAATCCCCCTGTCATGAGTTCCCCCTGCCCCATGTACTCCATCAGCCCTTCATGGTATTTACCAAGGTTGTGATTACACAATTATTTATGTGGCTATTTGATAAAGGACCATCTCTCTCCCCTACTAGAATCTAAGTACCAGGGGCAGCAACCCCACCCAGTTTTGCTCATTGAATCCCCAGTGATCGAATTGTACCTGGCATATAGCATGTGTTCAATAAACCCTTGTTGAATGAATGAGTGTACATCTACAACATCCCCATAACACATCATCAGCTCGACCGTCACATTATACAGATGAAGAAGCTGAGCTCCAGTTTAGGGAACCCACTAGATCCAGGTCACCCAGCCATGTAGGGGCTAAGCTGGAGCTAGCACCAAACTTCCTTTGGCATGAAGTCCATCTGAGCTGTGGCCCTTCTATAAACACCATCTCGGTCAGGAAGGGCTTTGGCAGGAAATGTCATTTAATGACATTTGAAAAGAACAGAACTCCACAAAGACTAACCTCTCTGACAGTTTTGCCAAAAGATTAAAATGATCGGGTTTTTGTGCCAAACATTTCACAGGTGCTTATTTATTGAAGAACAATCTTTCTAATTTTCAAGGAATTTTATCCCCTGAGAAATTTTCCCATTAATGTTAATTTGCTTGTGCAGTCTTTGAGTCATATTACTTTGCACACAAATCATTTTGGTGTACTTTTCTATGAATAGTATTATTAATAGTCAATGTAAGACACAAACTGAACTATTTCTATAAAGCTTATCTTACAGCCTATATATAGCCTACTGCAAACACATTGCTCATTTGTTATTAAAAATTCTAACCCAAGGGCTGGCCCGGTGGCGCACTGCTACAGTGCGCCGCTTGGGAAGTGCGGCGGCGCTCCCGC
>NW_007726221.1:83752-86698 GCF_000696425.1 Galeopterus variegatus | reverse complement strand
AAAAAAAAAAAAAAATTCTAACCCAATACATCTTATAGCAGCCTTTTTTTTAAAACGTGTTATTGGGTTTATACTTGTTTAGAACCAATTCATTCGCTGCTCCTGTCAGATGTGACTGCTGACATCTTGGTAGCGATGTGAAGCCTGAGAATCTCTGTGGAACTTGCTCTTCTCTAAGCTCATTTGTCACCACACATTACAAGCACGTACCATACAAAGTTTCTCATTGGGTTAAGGCAATAAATTTCCATATCAATCACACAACCTGAACCACTAAGGCCACTAAAGCAAATTCTTCCCCTTCTACCATCACAGAAACAGTTTTATGCAGATATTTTTTTATGAAGATGTTAAAGGAAGAAACTAAAGTAGTTGAATGATGCTTAATAATTAATTTTCCATTTGACCATTTTATATTTTTCTTAAGTCTTAAAGATATAAACTATTTAAATAAGACGGCCTTATTTAAATAATTTGATTATAATCTATCTGCCATAGAATATAATACTTTTATTTTCTTTCGCTGCTAGCATAAGTTTAGCCTGAGTAAAGGATGCTAACATAAGCATTAATCAAGTGCATCAAGTCAACCAGATTTGCGTTAAATTTTCTTGTTATAATATCATTACTTTTGTTATTGGTATTATATTTGCCAACCACAACTATATTTGATAATGACAACTGGATAGTAGTACAAGGCAGCCAAATCATCCTCCCTCCTTCCTTCCTTCCTTCTAGACATTTTACCATCCATCCATTACTTTTTAAAAACTACCTTTTCCTACTTCATACCCATTAGGATGACTACTCTTAAAAAAAAAAACAAACACAAAATTACAAGAGTTATCAAGGATGTTGAGGAAGTGGAACACTTGTGTGCTGTTCGTGGGAATGCAAATGTGTAGCCATTTGTAAAACTGTATGGAAGTTTCTCAAAATATTTAACATGGAATTACCATATGATCCAGCTATTCTACTTTTCAGTATATAACCAAAACAATTGAAATCAGGGACTCAGAGAAATATTTGTACACCTACATTCCTAAAAGCACCATTCACAATAGCCAAGGATAGGAGCAACCCAAGTGTCCAGAGACAGATGAATGGATAAACAATTAAGTGCTACACACACACATGCACACATGCACACACACATAGGCACACACACACGCGCACACACACAATTCCTAGTTTTTCCATTCATGGAAATCATGTCAAGGACATTGTGAAGTAGATCAGATTCTTCCCCAGGAGCAATGTCATAATTGAGGGTGGCAGTCCTCAGCAAGGATTCAGCATCCAACAAATCACACATATTTTCAACAATGTGTGCATAAAAGTAATGATGCAAAATATATATGTAAATAGCCCCAGCAATTTAAAATCATAAACAATGCTTCTTATTCTTAAAAAATGGCAGACATCATAAAATCAGATGTGGAATTTGGCAGCTGGTAGGGGGTTCTACTGGGTCATCGTTATGTAGATAAAGGCAGAGTTAAATGACTTCCTCAAGGACACTCAGCAGACAGTGGCAGAGCCAGGCACCCTAACTCCTTGTCCAATGCTCCTTCCCCTGTTCCCACTGCTCCTAAAGCACCTAAAAATACAATTAAATGCATACAATTTACATAAAGCTTACTTGACCATAATAAGATTAGAAAGAAAACTATGTTTGCCTTCTTAGCATTTTGACTATTTGGAATATTGGGAGATGTCATTTCTTTATAAAAGCTAACTGAGGTGCTTATTTCTCCTCTTGACAATTTTCTTTGAAATTTGTGGAATCATTCAGGATGATTCCAGAAGTCTTTACTTTGTATGTACTTTGAATGTACTTTGTTGACAACTATCAGAACTTTTCAATTTTTAGAGCTTAAAATGACAAACATGAGTAAACCATAAAATCACAATTGCTCATCTGATGTCTTCCTATGAAGGATGTGAGCACAAAGTGCCAAACAAACCAATTATAACATGAAGAATTAATAGACGGGTGTTAAATGAAAGGGAATATCAGGCCTTGCTGAATGCATGCTGGTAAATGAACTACCCAGGAAATAAACCATGAAATTGATAAGACTTGCCAAAGGAACAGATGCAGAATAAAGTCCAAAGGAAACTCAGGGGAAAGAAATCACTGTAGGCTCAGGTTATCATAAGAAGCTCCCTGAGGCAGGTAGGAATTGAGCCATGGCTTAAAGAATGAGGAGCGTATGAGTAGGCAGAGAAACAGAAGGTACATTCCAGGCAGAGGAAAAATAAACAGGAACAGAGGATGGAGGTGGGTCAGAAATAACATAAAAAGAAACATAAAAGGGTGTTCTTAGCAGTAAGATTAGTGGGAAGCAAGTAGAATATGTAGGGTGCACAGATTTTCTTGGATCTTGAATGTCAGAGTTTGGGGTTGATCCTCTAGGCCAGTGAAAGTAACCAAGTTATCTTGAATCACCACCACAAGGTACATTGCAAGTAATTTGTTAATAATAAGGCACTAAAGTGAAGGTATCACAAAAGATAGTAGGTTATAAGTGCTTCCATTCCTCTCCCCCAGGGTCTTATCACTGTAACCTTTACAGGCTGCAATTCCATCTGCCAGCATCCTTACCTCTTTGCCAGAGGGCTTTTCTCTGCAAGCCACAAAGTACTTAAGAGGTAAGCCTCTGACATGCCCTGCAGCTGCCCTCAACCAATGACTGATGGAAACTGGTGTATAATCATCCCAGCTCCCTTGCCTATTGTGGGGGGACAACCCTGAAGTCCATATTCTAGATTTGTGCTGTCCAATATGGTAGCCACTAGTCACGTGTGGCATTTGAGCATTTGAATGTGGGTAGTCTGAATTAAATGTAAAATATACATCAAATTTCTAAAATGGCACATACACCCCAAAATGATGTAAAAATCTCAATAATCATCAACACTGATCATATGTTTAAATAATTA
>NW_007726221.1:80388-83026 GCF_000696425.1 Galeopterus variegatus | reverse complement strand
TTGTTACATGTGATGTCGTCGGGAAAAAAGCAAGCCACACAGATCTAAGGGACAAGGAATGTCTCAGTGTGGGCTCCCCCCGAAGCAGACCCTGAGATGGGTTTGAGAGCAAATTGTTTATTTGGGAGTTGGTCCCAAAAACCACCCTTAGGGAAGGGGTGTACTGAGACACAGAGGGACAGTAACCAATAAAGCCAGTTACCTCCCTGGGCACCTGGAACAACCTTGCTGGGGAACCCTAAGAAACTGTGCAGAACACAAGCCTCAAAGTGATCCCATCTGCAGGGTGAGGGGTTATCTATGTGCTCACTCCAGGTAGTCATTGGTTGAGGTTGTGACAGTGGCAGGGGGTGTGGAGGTGGGCATCTACTCCCAGAACCTCTAGCCTGCTACCTGGTGGGCAGAGCAGGCAAAGAGATGCAGGTACTGGTAGCTGGGCTCCATCACATAAGGATAAAAGGGGTGTAGACAGCACTGACAATTCCTGCTATAGGGTCCTGTGCCAGCTTTCTGACTGAGAGAATGGCCCAGTGGATGAGGCCTGACAGGAGACCAGACCAATTAATCCTATTATCTCTGAGGAAGAGGGGCCCATGCTCCCACTGGATGGGGCCCAAGGCAATGGAGAAACACCACCCCACCCTTGTGATCCACATCCTGTTCACTTTTCTTCTTGAGCAACTGTCACAAGGATACATCCCCGGTGCCATAGTCTCAATTTCTACTGATGGTTGTAGTCCACTCAGGCCTGCCAAATGTGGGTGCAGGTGACCAAACACACCCCTCACCCAGGGCTGACCATCAGTGGGATGCACCAGGGAAGCTGTACCAGTTGTCTACGGCTGGCAACTGTTCTTAAAGGTAGGTATGCCCATGCTGCACAGATTGTTTACTATTTTAATAGTGCCCCATCCTAAACTAGTGTACCTTAAGGGTAAGACACACAAGATACTGCCCTTAGTGAATCTGAGAGGTATGTATTTATGAGCTTCCTCAGTACAATTCACTTTGGGGGGACTGACTAGGAACCAATTCAAGAAGATATAGACAGAAGCAAGCACAAATTTCTGAGCCCATCTCTGCAGGGCATGCACTCTGTGAGAGATTGCTCTTAGCTTCTCAACCCAAGAAGGCACCTGCAGATATCTCCAAGGCACAATAGTGTCCTCATCATTTTGTCCCAGAATGTTCCTATGGTGTTTACTCCTCAGCCTCTGTTCACCTCAATGGATTGAGAGCTGTGACAGTCAAATCTACTGCTGCATTTGAGAGATGTTCCAAAGCCCCCTGGATTCATTATAGCATTTCCATTCTAAGAGCCAGACTGGGGGCCTTGCCTCTGTGACACAGGCAACTCCTCCTTACAGAAAATTAGTGATCTATGCCAAACAAAACCAGTTCTCAAAACCACAACATTTCTATGTCTCCAAAGAATAAAGCTGCCAACATCAGCCTTTAGTGGTAAGATGCCAGGGTAATGCCCTCCTCAAATTCTGTACACAATGTATTATGAAGGCTGAGGCCACATCCCAGGAAGTAGACAATACAAACTGTCTCCACTGTGGAGAAAGAGAATATACCAATTTTTATGAACATGTATGAGGGTACTTCAAAAAGCTTGTGGAAGAATAGAATTAAATGATAATACACATCTTTCCATGAACTTTTTGGAGGATGCTTGTATCATTAGATCAAAGTTTAGAAACTCACGAAATCTCAAAGCTAAAAGGGACCTCAGAACTGATTACGGACCAACCTCCTCCCCATTTTGCAGAGAAGAACACTGAAGACTAAACAAGGTACGTGGCTTGTTATCTTATTCGGTAACTGGGGGCAGTACCAGAATGCAAACCCACTGTGTATCAGTCAGGGTCCAGACAGGAAGACAGAAGCCATGCCAAGTAGTTCACTAGAAGGGATTAAAAGGGGGAACTACGTAGAGGGTAAGAAGAGCCAAAAAAGCAAACAAGGGGAGATGAAAACCAGAGACTAGAGACTACCATTTCACAGAGAGAGGAGAAGGTATGACTGGAGCTGGGACTGTCAAGAGGGAGCTGGGACCATGGAGGGCAAGTAGCTACTGCCAGAGATGCTGCTTGAAGAGGGTGGGATCAGGGAGAACCAGCCTGGCTTTTCCCTCCTCACTCCCTCCCACCTCACACCAGTGCTCCCACCGGCTGAACTTAACCGGAAGCCTGCTGGCAAGGGCGCCTGGGAAACGTGGTTTCCTGGAGTCAGCCCCCTGTGGGCCAAGCAGGGGAACGGTGGGGGAGGAATTGGTGCACCATGTTTTCAGGTTCTCAGTCCGTGACTCTCATCTTGTAATAAGTTGAGGACACATATCCTTCTCCAGCTTAATACAGTCACTCTCATGTGGTAGAACTCCAGACAAGGGAAGCCTGAGGTACACCAAGGGACTACAGTGGCGGGTCAGTTCCATGGAATGCTCCAGTGTAAATTTTGAAATTTCTGTTTCCTACAGGGATGGGAAATTATTTTTGTCTTGCTGTCTCATGTTAGTTACTGCCTATTACTTTGGATTCTGGAAGATTTAGTTGAAATGTCAAATTATTGGCCGGCCCGGTGGCGCACTGCTACAGTATGCCGCTTGGGAGCGTGGTGGCGCTCCCGCCGAGGG
>NW_007726221.1:76903-79654 GCF_000696425.1 Galeopterus variegatus | reverse complement strand
TTGCGATCCGTTGCCGGACACGAAAAAAGACAAAAAAAAAGGAAAAAAAAAAAAAAAAGAAATGTCAAATTATTTAAAATCCAAATATCAGTTTTCACTGCAGTGAAAATCATTAAGCTTTCCTGATTCAGAAGGCTGTAGCTATTGTGGCAAATATTTAGGGACTTATTTTACTAACCAAGAACACCAAAAAAGATGTGACTTCTATTTTTTGTTGGTTAAAAAAAAATCACTAAGAAATATTAAAAATGAATATTGTACCAAAAAGGTACAATTCTAAATATATTAAAGAAATCAAATCAAATCTTATTTTATATTTTAATATACTCTAGAATGATGGAAAGTGTTACTGCTGCCCAACTCTTAGTCTTGTCCTGTGGTTATCCTACAGCTGGCCCCACATAAACACAGGCAGCCTCCTGTGGTTTCTAGCCTCAGCCCCGACCCACCTGCTCTAACCCATTTGATGTTCCTCATTCTGACTTGCTCAGAATCCACCCATTTCACACCTTATGACACGCTTCCCTTCATTCAAAGCCACATCTGGGACTGGCCTGCTCTTCAGGTGTGCCCGTCCTCACCACCACTCAGCTCCTCCTCCAGCTGTCCTGCCTTTGGTTTCCCTGGATACACATCCCAGTGGTCTGGCCTGGCTGCAGTGAATCTCTGGACTGATACCCTTATATGGCTTGTCCCAGATCTCCACCCAGCATCTATCTGGACATTCATCCACTTTCAAATAAATAGTACACTTAAAAAAAAAAAAAAACAATGAAATAGCAACCTTCTAAATAGTCAACATTAATTAATTTCTGTTTTTGTTTTAAATTCATAACTTTAAGTAGCTTTAATATTCATACTGTTTATATCCTCGAATACCACATAAACCAATAATACTACTACATTAAACAGAATATGTTATCTGTACGCACATATGTTTTAACTTTCTCCTACTGTGGGTTATTATGGCACATAGTTTGAGATGTGCTTCACATCTCACTGTGCTTTACAAATCCCTTCTAATCATGCAAAACAGACCCACATGGTTAAGAACTCTAGATAGAGATTATGAGGCACCTCTGTAAGGCACCTCAATTAAAATTTACAGCGAGTCAGGAAAATGATTCCTGGGACTGAATTTCTGGTTTGAAAACCCGCTTGTGTGAAGCCAGAAATACCTTCACCTACCTCATATATACCCATCTGAGCCAGTTCTACGCTCGTAAAGTGAATGAAAGAGAAAAGCATTTACTAAGGTGATCTGAGCCAAAATAGTGGTTTCCCTAGCACCATTCAGATAATTAAGGTAAATTTGTGTTACTTTAAAATATATATACATATGGGTGTGTGTGTGTATATATATATGTGTATATATATATATATATAGTCATCCCTGCAGATTTTGTCCCCGGCTCTGGCTCATTTAAGAACTCATGCAGAGGTAGAATCAGCATTTCTTCAAAGGCCATCCTCTTTCTAACAAGGCAAATGTAGCAAGCCAGAGGGCCCCTCCCTGTCCCTCCAGGCAGCTCAGGCTCCCTCTTCCTGCCCCATCTGTTTAACTGTGAAAAGAACTGCTGGTTCCCAGTTCACAGAGGAATTCAAATCCTCATCAGCCTTTGCTTTAGGAGTAGTTTCCGGAATCACTAAATCTTAGGACATCTGGAACAAATCAGGTTCACTCACTGTAACAACTAGATTAAGGACAAAGAATGCTTTGGGGGGTGGAGGAATTCCCAAGATCTGTGGGCTGCTCAGAGGTCTGATGTCATAAGACAGGGACAGAGCGCAATGATGTGTGACTCGACCCAGCAATGGCACACTGCCACCCTATGCCACACACATGCTGCTCATTAAACTCGGCCACCACACACTCAAAATGCAAGATGCTGATCTGCATTTCACTGAAGCTGGCAGGCCAGATAACTCAAGAAAACCCATGCCAGCAGGGCCACTGTGGTCCCTCAACAAATAACTGTTGTGGCCATAATTTTCCCCGCCTCTTGCTCAAGAACCAAATGGGGGACATAAATAGTCACAGGAAATAAAATATATTGAAATTACAAGCCTCCCTGGATTTTGAATATTTTTTCCTGTGAGGCAAGGTAGCCATAGGGCAGAGAGGAAAGCAGCTCTTCCAACCTGGGTACTGTGGTTCTCGGGGAGTCCCCGAAGGTGGAAACAAGAACACAGAAACCAGACATAGCACTTCGCACGGCCTCACGAATGTGCCCGTTTGTCCACAGTGTGGCCGCCCACATTCACCACAACGCCAACTTCCTCTGCACGAGTTTTCTTGTGTTTATCAAAGCTCTGATGAATGGCTACCTGTGCCTTTAACAAACGAAGGATAAGAAATAACTGTTTACCAGTTGAAGATAGATCTACCATATGACCCAGCTATCCCACTGCTGGGAATATATCCAAAGGAATGGAAATCATCAAGTCGAAGGTATACCTGTACCCCAATGTTCATTGCAGCACTCTTTACAATAGCCAAGAGTTGGAATCAGCCCAAATGTCCATCATCGGATGAGTGGATACGGAAAATGTGGTATATCTACACAATGGAATACTACTCAGCTATAAAAACGAATGAAATACTGCCATTTGCAACAACATGGATGGACCTTGAGAGAATAATATTGAGTGAAACGAGTCAGGATGAGAAAAAGAAGTACCACATGTTCTCACTTATTGGTGGGAGCTAAAAAAATAAACAAATTAATTCACCCACAAACACACACAAAA